>NC_052047.1:100847933-101077796 GCF_903992535.2 Arvicola amphibius
GTACTGTTTAAGGTCGGTTTTTTCTATATCTTCTGGGGTAGGGTGTTCAATTCTTGTTGTTTCGGGATGTCTTGCTTGTGGTGATGTCATGTTGCCTTTCATGTTGTTGGAGGAGCTCCTGCATTGGCGCCTGCCCATCTCTTCCTTCAAAAGGAGCCCGGAGGCGTTTGGTGTCCTAGACCAATCTTTGCTGTGACTGAAACTGGTTGGATCTCCCCAGTGGCAGAGGAGGACCTATTCCTTGCGTCACAATCTGAAGAAGCCCGCACTCCCTTGCAGGAATCCTCAGACCTGCCTGGAGGCCAGAGTCTGAGTCCTCTGGGTGGATGGCCTTAGAACAGGAGCAGGACACCAGTTCAGGTGGAACTGAACTGGTGGAATACCACACAGCGAACCTGGCAGCACAATCTGAAGGAGCCCACACCCCTCCGCAGGAATCCTCAGACCTCCCTGGAGGCCAGAGTCTGACCCCTTTGGGTGGAAGGCCCTAGAACTGGAGCAGGACACCTGAGAACACTAGGGAAAGCTTGGGAGACACAGAGACGCCGAGAAACCGACACAAGCCTGCAGAGGGAAGTGGGGGTAGGGGGTCTGTGCTCTCTTCCAGGGCAGGTTGCCCCAGGGTCCGCATTCACTCACCAGTTCAGATGGAATGTCAGTGCACAGGATCAGGGATTACAGGCAGCCCAGGGTCGCAGCCCAGACAAAAGGGCCAAGGTGTGGGCAGGGCGGGATGGAGTACCACACAGCGAACCTGGCAGTACCATCTGAAGGAGCCCACACCCCTCCGCAGGAATCCTCAGACCTGCCTGGGGGCCAGAGTCTGACCCCTTTGGGTGGATGGCCTTAGAACTGGAGCAGGACACCTGAGAACACTAGGGAAAGCTTGGGAGACCCAGGGACAGGAGAAACAGACACAAGCCTGCAGAGGGAAGTGGGGGTAGGGAGTCTGTGCTCTCTTCCAGGGCAGGTTGCCCCAGGGTCCGCATTCACTCACCAGTTCAGATGAATGTCAGGGCACAGCATCAGGGATTCCAGGCAGCCCAGGGTCGCAGCCCAGACAAAAGGCTCCATTTCAGTTTTCAAGTCTTGCACTGTTTGCATTATCTGTTTGATTGTTTTTTCATGGTTTCCTAGGATATCGTTTATGGATTTACTCAACTCTTCAAACTTTTTGTTATTCTTCTCGTCCATTTCCTTAAGGGAGTTTTTCACCTCCTGTTTAAGGGACTCTATTACTTTCATAAAGTCAATTTTTTCTACTTCTTCTTGATTAGTGTGTTCAAGTCCTCCTGTTATAACTTCGTTGGGTTCTGGTGCTTTCATGTTGTTTTTCAAATTGTTGGAGGAATTCTTGCATTGGCGCCTGCCCATTTCTTCCTCTGAATAATCCCCTTTGGGTCTTCTTTTAGAAGTTCAGTTCCCCCAATGAATTCAATTAACTCACCCCAATGAATGATGGATCCTCTGGCAGACTGTCAGGTCTCCTTGCAGGCCAAGCAGCTAGGTAACAAAGGGCCTGCCTTGCTGGAGGCAGGCTAATGAAGGAGGGGACCTCCCACCGGCCTGGGTGCACTCAATTCCAGGACCCCGGAGCCCAAACAGGCTGAGCTGTGGGATTTTGTGGCCCCAAAGACGGGGGGATGAAGCGGGGTAGGGTGTTCTGGGTGCAAGCTGGGAAGGGACAAGGAGAGAGAGGCAGTATCCGGGGAGAATAACCCCTGCAGGAAGAGCAGGCAGTGTGCGGGTGGGGGGGAGAATTGGGGAATGTCGGTGGTCCCTCTCCGGGCACCTGCCCGGTTCAGGCACTCACTCCTCACTCACCCCAATGAATGATGGATCCTCTGGCAGACTGTCAGGTCTCCTTGCAGGCCAAGCAGCTAGCTAACAAAGGGCCTGCCTTGCTGGAGGCAGGCTAATGAAGGAGGGGCAACAAAAAACATCTTTAGCTGGCTTGTTTACAACACATATTTTATATGCTTATCTTAATGCAGATATGTATTTTACCTTTAAAAGTTTGTGTGTTTTTTAAAAATTGTATGTTTTCAGAAAAAAATGGCCAGATACCAAGGAAGACAAGTAACCCAGGTGATCCAGCCTCCTAAACTGCCCCATTACAGATTATTCGAAAATATACATCGAAAATCAAAACTGTCAACTGAGATGATTCAGTCTCACAGATTACTCCAGTCAAGACTTTACATAAACCCTGCACTATTCTATTACACAGAGGCTGGACAATAAATGTTACACTTAGTTTTCCCAGGACTTGACCATTATTGCAATTTTCTCAGGATTCCCTAAAGATTTTGTTGCCCCAGACAATAAAAAGTAATTTAAAGAATACAGCACCCACATTTCCAAGAGTTGGGGTGGGGGGCTTTTTGTCCTTCAATGGATTATGGATGTTTATCATGTTTTGGGGGGTTAGTTGCAAATTTTTACTGGTTTTGATAAGGGAGGAAACTAAGCAAGGGAGCCTAGCATCAGAAATCTCTTTCTGAAGAGAAATGGATGGTATTTAGAAATGATAGGAAAACACGTATAGATTGATCTACTTTAAACTAAGAAGCAATTAATAATTTCAAATATTTTCATTGTTATGGATATGTTCCTATACTTTTTAAGGTATTGTACCTATGCAGCTTATTTAATTGTAGTGTGAAATTTTAGTCCTTGATATCTATTTAGGTTAATAAAGAAAGACAGTAGATAGTCATCTATAACAATCAAAGTTTGAGTCAATGTTAGATATGGTTTCAAAATCAGACAGATCTATTTTAAATAGATGACTTCAAACACTTCAGCGACCTACAAAATATGGAATTGAAATTGTTTTAATAGCAGAAAATATGAGGCACATCTGCTACTGGCAGCACCAGTATACTTCAAAAAAGGATGATTGGTATCAAAGAACCCCGAGATGGAGTTTGTGTCATTTGTGGCAAAGCTACCAGTGGGCAAAGAACTGCCTTTGCTTCAACTGCTGACAGTATGCTGTCCAAACTGAAAAAGCAGGACTCAAAGGAATAAGAATGCCAAACTTTGCCAAGACAAGGTGGAATAGTCCTTTAAAATATCCTAATTCTCAAAAAGGTTTGTCAGATATTCTAGGCCTTTAGGATAAAGATGAATGCCCCAGAAGTGCAGAGGATCCTTGGGTGACTGTCCAGGCAGTCAGCCTGTCACTTCTATAGTTTATGAAGTAGCTGGATCTGCACTCAGGTAATATATCTTTCTCGGGTCTTTGATAGGGTTGAAAACTGGATTGCTACAGATTTTCTTGTTACCCAATAAAAGAAGTTTACATAAGATGTAAAGTTTATAAGATTGAAACACATAAAAATCTTAAGTTGTTTGTGTATGATGCTTTAAATTCTAAAACAATTTTTAAAGTGGTAACACAAATTATGGTAGAAAGTAGTTCAGGCATAAAACTTTGGAGTCACTAAGATAGGATAGGTAATACAGCACTTTCTCTGAGTTTGACAGATACAAATGGACCGGATATTGTAAATGTAATTCTTACCTGATAATTGTTCTAATTGTATTTAGTTTTACTATGTTAGAGTAAAACCTTTCCTTCTTATTGATTCTAAAAGGGGGGATGTTATGGGATATTCTTTTACACTCTGTGAAGATGTGCTGCTGTTATTGGGTTAATTAAAATATAAATGGCCCATAGCGGGGCAGAAGAATATAGCTGGGATTTCTGGGGAGAAGGGAGGGGCAATGGGAAGAAACATGACATCACCAGTCAGATGCAGAGGAAGCAGTATGAACAGTGTGGAAATGAGGTACTAGAGCCATTTGACGGATGGTAGACTTAAAAATACAGGTTAATTTAAGTTATAAGAGCTGGTTGAAAAGTCTAAGCTAAGCTAAGGGCAAGCTTTTAAGTCATAAAATGCCTCTATGTCATTGTTTGAAAGCTATCAATGTAGAGAATAGCTCTTATAACCCTACTTATACAAGATTGTTCTTCACATGATGGAAGGAGAAAACCATTTCTCTGGTTGTCCTCTGTCACTAATGTACTTTTTTATATTTGCATACTTTATAGATGCACCCCAAAGAAATAAAATGTGACAAAATATCTTTAGAAGTACATAACTACAGAAACATGATAAAATACTCATCTGTTGGGAGAGGGTGGGTAGCTTTATTCATACCTTGTTCCAATGCAGCCAGTAAAGGTCCGGGCCCCCTACCTGAACACATGACTGAGCTACAGAGGCAGCTGGTGAATCTGGGGTCCAGACATTAGAACACAAGAGTGAGGGGTTTCTTTTTACATAAATGATTCTTCCCAATAAAGTCTCCTTAAGGTGTAGTTGCACATATATATCTGTATATCTGTTCTCTTATAAGAGCACTGCCATTAGGCCCCCCAAAAATGGTTGGATCCCCTGTAACTTTGGTGTTACAGAGGGAGCAGTGGGCATTGGAAACTGAACTGTGTTTTATACAAGAGGTACTTTCCAGAGACCAGCTCCAGCAGGCATCAGGTCTCAAAAAGAAGTTGTGGACTCAGTGAAGGAAGGATATTAAAATGATCTGAGTGTGAATCAGGATAGCTGCTGCTTTATTGAAAATAGAAGCTATATTTTGAATACTCCATAATTACACAAGAGTTTAGCCATAAGGAAGATTGAAAACAAACAATGATTCTCAGATGAAAATAGACACCAACTTTATCACAGCATTTTTTTCCGAGGCAAGTGGTGATGAATTTCATCAAGAATCTAAATACCTACCTGGAGTCTGTTGCTTTCCTCTGTGGTGTAGGGTAAAAGGAACAGCTGGAGCAGGAAACCAACCAATCACTGAGCACCCTGACTCTGAACCCAGAGTCAGTAAAAGAAACACCTTGGATCTGAGACCTGGGAGAGGGAAAAATATTTTTTATTCCTGAACCCAGGACTAAAGACATGTGTCCTAATTCTGAAACTAGTGTCAAAGAAACAAACTTTGTCCCTAGAATCAGAGCCAGTAAAAGAAATATATCCTGATCCTAAGATTAGAGTCCAAAAGATAAAAAGAACTAGCAAAAGAAACAGTTTTGCCATAAAACCAGAGTACTCTCTTCCCATGACCAACTAAACTAGCAATCCCTGGGTAGGAAAAAAAACTAACTAATCCCTTCTTTCCCTGGGAAAACTCTGCCCCTAAGAAGCCCTATATAAGTCGCTGTGTTCCTTCAGTTGGAGGCCACCATTTATCCCTCTCTGGCAGAGGCAGCCATTCTCCTGGACTGCTTCCTCCCCAAATAAATCTCTTTCTCAAAGGAGTGTTGGGTGATGACCTTCAAGTAGTTTGCCAGTGCAAACTGGAAGAACCTGGCTGGGACATCCCTTAGGGGATAGAGGTGGAAAGCCTTCCTGAGATACTCCCCTAGGGGGCCTGAGCAAGACAGAGCAGAACAGAAGAACCTTGTTAGGATGTTACTTAAGGGTAACTGAGCAAGGCTGGGCAGAAAAGAGAAACACTTTTCGGGAATCAGAGGAGCTTACTACATTTCTGCAGGGGCTTCCACTTTAGCAGAGTGTTAGAAAAAGAAGAAATATCTTGGGCCAGAGAAGAAGCAGATAGCTCTTCTAGGATGTTCCCTTTAAGGGAACAGAGCAGCACACATCTATGCCACTCTCCATGAGAAGAGCAAGATCACTACATCCTGCAGACCATTACCCACAACACCCCAGCTTCAGGTAGCCTGGCTTCCCTATAGTCAAGACACCTGTCTTCCAGGGCTGAGTTGTCCTATTGCAGCTCTATCCTCGAGGCTGAGCTGTCCTTCTGCAACTCTACCCCTCCAGACCTGTGCTATTGCAGCTCTAAATATAGCCTGGTTTCCCAATAAGTCAAGATATCTCTGCAACACTACAATTGTAACACATTCCCCTACATATGATGTGCTTTCATTTTTGGTACCAAGTGTGTCCAGGTAGTAAACCTTTAAATACTCTATTCTTAAGGTAATCAGGAGACACAATGGGGATTCTTGTGTGTGAGTAGGCAGAATTTTCATTCAATATGGTTCCATGGTCACAGGATCTTATCCAAAGATTTATTTTGTTTAAAGACACTACCATTGTATACATCCTCATCCTCCAATGAAGCCCACACAAAATTTGCCAAAGGAAAACTTATAAGGAAACTTCCATAACACATAGTCAGAACTATTAAAACTGAAAGACAAAAGATGCTAGAGAATTGTGATCTGCAATGTTAAAATGCTGAAACTTTGTCAAGCATCAATGGTCACCATTCAGTCCATGCCAGATATTAAAAGACAGAGCCATCTCTCATTCTATTTTATTTTTTCTAAGATTTAATTTATTATTCTCATCTTTCTTCATGCACATGTATAGTATAGTTCAGAAGATAGGCTATGTGACTTGGTCCTCTCCTTCTATGATACCAGTCTTAAGGGCTAAACTATATCCACAGGTTTGGTTGCAAGCACCTTTACCTGTTAAACCATACCAGGATATCCACTGAGCCATGATTATAAGTGGAGTTTTTGTTTTTGTTTTGGTTAGGGCTGCAATCAGCTCGGTTCAACCAACTGCTTCCCAAATAACCACCCAGATACATATTACTAATTATAAATGTTTGACCAATAGCTCAGGCTTATTATTAACTAGTTCTTACATTTTAAATTAACGCATTGATTTTATTGCCACATGACTATACCTTCTTTCAGAATTTCTCCTGCGAGTACTCAGACTGTCTTTATCAGCATTCTCCCTGCCCCTAAAATCTGGCCTTGGTATTGTTCAATCAACTTCTTATTAACAATAAGAGAAACACATTTTCATGGTATACAAAAGGATTGTTATAGTGAGCCCTGATAATTTTTATTAATCATTGTTTGGGGATTTTGTTTTTAAAACTGGCTCATAAAGTTCAGGCTCACTTTTAAATCATGACCTTCTTGCCTCTACCCCCAATTACTGGGGTGACAGGTTTTATTATCAGGCCCTTTTTATGCAGATGCTTGGTACATTCTGGGTTAGCACTCTACCCAATGAGACACATATGAGCTGAAAACATTGCTGTAACCCACTTGGTGATACATAGGTACACACTGAGACCCTCTCTTAAAAGCAAAAATCACAAAAACTTTTTTTTAAAAACTATTGTAAATGTGTGTGTGTGTGTCAGTTGTTAATGCTGTTCTTGACCTCAGCCTCTTAAGTACCAAGAGAATAAGCCTGCATCACTGCACAAGGAAGTCATGGCACAAAGAGACTTAACTATGTGTCTGGGGACACAGCTAGTTGCCAGACATACTTGGCAAGATCAGAATAATCCTAGGATTGGGTTGGAATTCAGAACCTTTGTTGTCATGGAATGCCATCAGTCACGTGTCAGAGAATGGGGAGAGGCCCAGGATTCAATGCTCTTTGTGGTCTGAATATCCTGAGAGTCTTATGTATGCTAGAGCCACAAATGGAGATTGAGGTCATGGCCAGGCTGCAGCTCCAGTGGCTTTATTTAGAGTCTTAGTGAGCCAGAGCTGTGCCCAGGAGTCCCTGAAACAGGACAAGGAGAATAAAAAAAGGAAAGTTCCCTCTTTCTCAATGTTGAAACTCCCTAAGCCAAGGTTACACAAAACTGAAAAACCTCCCAGATAGCAAGATATTGTAAAATCCTCTCTCCTCTCACATGGAAAACTGACACATAGAAGGAAGGAAGTCTTAGCTAGACTTTCAAGTTGACTTTATGGGTTACTGGGCATGACCAGGCATCTCTAGACTCTAATGTTCCCCAGGATGTGCCAAAAGAAACCCAAAGAACACAGGAGGCCTGGTAGCTTTCTATGAAGTATTTGCTGACATGTAGACCACACAGTAGTCTCTGTGTAGTGAATAGACAGGGCTATGGATAATTAAAACTTTACTTATAAACATCAAAACATGATCCTTAATCCTTTCCAGGGTCAAAAATAGTTCTTTCCTTGGATTTTTCTCTCCCTAAGCATTTAAAATATGAGGAAGATTTTCAGTACCTGGGATATACAAATAAAATTTCTAAATTGGTTTAGCCCCTGTCTTGAATCTATGACACTGTATCAAGCTGCCAAGTGAAGAGGTCTCTGGTTCCTCCCCGGCTCAGGGTGGCCTCTTCAACCATCTTCAGCCAATGAGCGTGGGGGTTTTGATTCTGGTGCAGCAGTGTGATATGGGTGGAACTTTTCTATTAGCTTTAAGTGCAGCTAATGTGGGTCCAGGGCTGCTGAGGACACAGATGTGCTTTTCAAACTCCATCCTTCACCTCTGCAAGCTTATCCCTAAGGTACTATCTTCCCTAGCCTACAGGATGATGAATAAGACTTATTCACTGGGAGACCAGCCTGGGACCTTACCAATGGTGCCCTGTTCATCCTGTATCAGTGCTCCTTACACGGTGGCCCTCTTGCTTCCATGACTCTCCAGCTTGTAACATGTTACAACTTCTTTTATGCCACGTGCATCAAAACCACACACCAGAAATATATCCTCACTGCAGAAGAGATTCATTATCACTTCTCAACCAGTGATTCACAATTCTTAACACAAAACATCCAGGAAATCTGGGACACCATGAAAAGACCAAACCTAAGAATAATTGGGGTAGAAGAAGGAGAAGAATTCAAGATGTCATTGTTTTTTACCGCTGAGTAGTATTCTAGCATGTATATATTCCACACTTTGTTCAACCATTCTTCCACTGAAGGGCATCTAGGTTGTTTCCAGGTTCTGGCTATTACAAATAATGCTGCTATAAACATAGTTGAACAGATGCTTTTGTAATATGATTGGGCATCTCTTGGGTAAATTCCCAAGAGTGGGATTGCTGGGTCCTGGGGTAGGTTAATCCCAAATTTCCTGAGAAACCTCCACACTGCTTTCCAAAGTGGTTGCACAAGTTTTCATTCCCACCAGCAATGGATGAGTGTACCCCTTACTCCACATCCTCTCCAGCAAAGGCTATCATTGGTGTTTTTGATTTTAGCCAATCTGACAGGTGTAAGATGGTATCTCAAAGTTGTTTTGATTTGCATTTCCCTGATAGCTAGGGAGGTTGAGCATGACCTTAAGTGTCTTTTGGCCATTCGAACTTCTTCTGTTGAGAATTCTCTGTTCAGTTCAGTGCCCCATTTTTTAATTGGGTTAATTAGCATTTTAAAGTCTAGTCTCTTGAGTTCCTTATATATTTTGGAGATCAGACCTTTGTCTGTTGCGGGGTTGGTGAAGATCTTTTCCCAGTCAGTAGGCTGCCTTTTTGTCTTAGTGACAGTGTCCTTTGCTTTACAGAAGCTGCTCAGCTTCAGGAGGTCCCATTTATTCAATGTTGCCCTTAATGTCTGTGCTGCTGGGGCTATACATAGGAAGCAGTCTCCTGTGCCCAAATGTTGTAGAGTACTTTCCACTTTCTCCTCTAACAGGTTCAGTGCGTTCAGATTGATATTGAGGTCTTTAATCCATTTGGACTTGAGTTTTGTGCATGGTGATAGACACGGATCTACTTTCATTCTTCTACAGGTTGACATCCAGTTATGCCAGCACCATTTGTTGAAGATGCTTTCTTTCTTCCGTTGTGTGCTTTTAGCTCCTTTATCAAAAATCAGGTGTTCATAGGTTTGTGGGTTAAGATCTGGGTCTTCTATTCGATTCCATTGGTCGACTTCTCTGTTTTTATGCCAATACCAAGCTGTTTTCAATACTGTAGCTCTGTAATAGAGTTTGAAGTCAGGGATGGTAATGCCTCCAGAAGTTCCTTTATTGTATAAGATTGTTTTGGCTATCCTGGGTTTCTTGTTCTTCCATATAAAGTTGATTATTGTCCTCTCAAGATCTGTGAAGAATTTTGATGGGATCTTTAAGTGGATTGCATTAAATCTATAGATTGCCTTTGGTAGTATTGCCATTTTTACTATGTTGATCCTCCCAATCCAAGAGCAAGGGAGATCCTTCCATTTTCTGGTATCCTCTTCAATTTCTTTCTTCAAAGACTTAAAGTTCTTGTCAAATAGGTCTTTCACTTCCTTGGTTAGAGTTACCCCAAGATATTTTATGCTATTTGTGGCTATCGTGAAAGGTGAAGCTTCTCTGATTTCTTTCTCTGCTTCCTTATCCTTTGTATATAGGAGGGCGACTGATTTTTTGGAGTTGATCTTGTAACCTGCCACGATACTAAGGGAGTTTATCAGCTGTAGGAGTTCTTTGGTGGAGTTTTTCGGGTCGCTTATGTACACTATCATATCATCTGCAAATAATGAAAGTTTAACTTCTTCCTTTCCAATTCGAATCCCATTGATCCCCTTATGTTGTCTTATTGCTATTGCTAGAACCTAAAGCACCATAGTGAATAGATAAGGAGAGAGTGGGCAGCCTTGTCGTGTTCCTGAATTTAGTGGGATGGCCTTGAGTTTCTCTCCATTTAATTTGATGTTAGCTGTCGGCTTGCTGTAAATAGCCTTTATTATATTTAGGAATGACCCCTGTATCCCTAATCTCTCCAAGACCTTTATCATAAAGGGGTGCTGAATTTTGTCAAATGCTTTTTCAGCATCTAATGAGATGATCATATGGTTTTTATCCTTCAGTTTATTTATATGATGGATTACATTGATAGATTTTCGTATGTTGAACCAGCCCTGCATCTCTGGGATGAAGCCTACTTGATCATAGTGGATAATTTTTCTAATGTGTTCTTGGATTCTGTTTGCCAGTATTTTATTGAGAATTTTTGCATCGATGTTCATGAGTGAGATTGGCCTGTAATTCTCTTTCTTGGTTAAGTCTTTGTGTAGTTTAGGTATCAGGGTAATTGTAGCTTCATAAAAGGAATTTGGCAATGACTGTTCTGTTTCTATATTATGAAATACCTTAAGGAGTATAGGTATTAGGTCTTCTTGGAAGTTCTGGTAGAATTCTGCATTGAACCCATCAGGTCCTGGGCTCTTTTTGGTCGGGAGGTTTCTGATAACGGTTTCCAATTCTTCACGACTAACAGGACTATTTAGAGCATTTACCTGGTCCTGGTTTAACTTTGGTACATGGTACTTATCTAGAAAACACCATCCTGAGTGAGGTAACCCAGGCCCAAAAAGATGCACATGGGATGTACTCACTCATAATTGGGTTCTAGCCATAAATAAAGGACATCGAGCCTATAATTCGTAAAAATCCTAGAGAAGCTATATAAGAAGGTGAACCCAAAGAAAAACATATAGTTATCCTCCTGGATACTGTAAGTAGACAAGATTGCCGCACAAAAAATGGGAACATAGGGGTGGGGTGGGATGGGGGGAGGGGGGAGGGGGGATGGGGCGAGAAGGATGTGGAGTGGAGGATGGGAGGAGCTTGGGGGAATGGGATGGTTGGGATGTGGGAAGGGTGGATATGGGATCAGGGAATTATATATCTTACTTAAGGGAGCCATTCTAGGGTTGGCAGAGGCTTGACTCTGGAGGGGTTCCCGGGTGTCCAGGAAGACGCCCCCGGCTGGGTCCTTGGGCAGCTGAGGAGAGGGTGCCAGGGGTGGCCAGATCTTATTGCCATACTCATGAATACCTTGCGTGTCGCCATGGAACCTTCACCTGGCATTGGATGGAGAAAATGACAGAGCCCCACATAGGAGCACCGGACTGCGCTCCCAGGGTCCCGATGGGGAGCAAAAGGAGGGAGATCATGAGCAGGGAAGTCAGGACCGTGAGGAGTGCGTTTGCCCATTGAGACGGTGGGACGGATCTGGCGGGAGACCACCAAGTCCAGTTGGAGTGGAACTGATGGAACAGGGGACCAGGCCGGGCTCTCTGAATATGGCTGATGGTGGAGGAGGACTGAGAAACCAAGGACAACGGCAATTAATGTGAACTCTGCGGCATGGACGGGCTCACTGTGAGCCTTAACCTTCACCTGGCGATGGATGGAGATAGAGACGGAGCCCCACATTGGAGCACCGGACTGAGCTCCCAAAGTTCTGATGAGGAGCGGATGGAGAGAGATCATGAGAAAGTCAGAACCATGAGGGACGCGTTCACCCACTGAGACGGCAGGACAGAACTAATGGGAGACCACCAAGTCCACTTGGAATGGGACTGATGGAACATGCGACCAAATCGGACTCTCTGAGGGTGGCTGATGGTGGAGGCTGACCGAGGAGCCAAGGACAATGGCGATGGGCTTGGTCTCTATGACATGGACGGGCTCTGTGTGAGCCTTGTCAGTTCGGTTGCTCACCTTCCTGGACCTGGGGGGAGTTGGGAGGACCTTGGTCTCAACATAGTGTCGAGAACCCTGATGGCTGTTTGGCCTCAAGAGGGAGGGAGTGGGGGTGTGGGTGGAGGGGAGGGGAGGGAAGGGGGAGGAGGAGGGGAGGAGATGGCAATTTTTAATAAAAAATAAATAAACTGGAAAAAAAAAGAAGAAGAAGAACTACAACTCGAAGGCCAGGAAAACATATTCAACAAAATTATAGAAGAAAACTTTCCCAACCTAAAGAAGGATGTTCCTATGAAGGTACAAGAAGCCTACAGAACACCAAATAGAGTGGATCAAAAGAAACCATCCCCACGCCATATAATAATTAAAACACAAAACATTCAGAATAAAGAACAGATATTAAGAGCTGCAAAGGTAAAAGGTCAAGTAACATATAAAGGGAAACTTATCAGAATTACACCTGATTTCTCAATGGAAACCATGAAAGCCAGAAGAGCTTGGATAGATGTGCTACAGACACTAAGGGAACATGGATGCAAGCCTAGACTACTATACACAGCAAAGCATGAATTCACCATCTATGGAGAAAACAAGATATTTCAGGACAAAAACAGATTTAAACAATATGTAGCCACAAATCCAGCCTTACAGAAAGTAATAGAAGGAAAATCACAAACCAATGAGTCCAACAATGCCCACAATAACTCAGACATCTAGTGACCCTTCACCATCACAACTCAAAGAAGGGTAACACACAAACTCTACTACCAGAAAAAAAATGACCGGAGTTAACAACCACTGGTCATTAATATTACTGAATATCAATGGACTCAATTCACTTATAAAAAGGCACAGGCTAAGAGATTGGATAAAGCACAGGAACCAACATTCTGCTGTTTACAAGAAACACACCTCAACCACAAAGACAGACATCAACTCTGAGTAAAGGGTTGGGAAAAGGTTTATCAAGCAAATGGTCCTAAGAACCAAGCCGGTGTGGCCATCCTAATCTCTAACCCACTTATGTAAAAGAAATATTACTAGAACTCAAGGCAGCCATCAAACCACACACACTAATAGTAGGAGACTTCAACACTCCTCTCTCACCAATGGACAGGTCAATCAGACAGAAACCTAACAGAGAATTAAAAGACTTAATGGAGTTAATGAACCAAATGGACTTAACAGACATCTATAGAACATTCCACCCAAATAGGAAAGAATATACCTACTTCTCTGAGGCTCATGGAACCTTTTTGAAAATTGACCATATACTTGGTAACAAAGCAAACTTCCACAGTTAGAAAAAATTTTAGTAACCACCTGTGTCTTATCGGATCACCATGGATTAAAACAAGAATTCAACAACAACGCTACCCCCAGAAAGCCTACACACTCATGGAAACTGAACAGTCACCTACTGAACCACACCTGGGTCAAGGAAGAAATAACGAGAGAAATTAATGTCTTTCTTGAATTTATTGAAAACAAAGACACAACATACTCAAACCTATGGGACACAATGAAAGCAGTGCTAAGAGGAAAGTTCATAGCACTAAGTGCCCACTTAAAGAAAACGGAGAAAGCACTCATTGGAGACTTAACAACACACCTGAAAGCTCTAGAAAAAAAGAAGCAGACTCACCTAGGAGGAGTAGAAGACTGGAAATAATCAAGCTGAGGGCAGAAATCAACAAAATAGAAACACAGAAAACAATCCAAAAAATCAAGGAAACAAAAAGCTGGTTCTTGGAGAAAATCAACAAGATTGACAAACCCCTAGCCAAACTAATCAAATGGCAGAGACAGAACAAGCAAATTAATAAGATTAGAAAGGAAAAGGGGGACATAACCACAGACACAGATGAAATTTAGAGAATCATTAGATCTTAGTACAAAAGCCTTTATGCCACAAAATTGGAAAATGTAAAAGAAATGGACAGTTTTTTAGATAAGTACCACATACCAAAGTTAAACCAGGACCAAGTGAACAATCTAAATAGTCCTTTAGTCGCCAAGAATTAGAAACTGTTATCAGAAACCTCCCGACCAAAAAGAGCACAGGACCAGATGGTCTCAATCCAGAATTCTACCAGAACTTCCAAGAAGACCTAATACCTATACTCCTTAGGTATTTCATAATATAAAAACAGAACAGTCATTGCCAAATGCCTTTTATGAAACTACAGTTACCCTGATACCTAAACCACACAAAGACTCAACCAAGAAAGAGAATTACAGGCCAATCTCATTCATGAAAATCGATGCAAAAATTCTCAATAAAATACTGGCAAGCTGAATCCAAGAACACATTAGAAAAATTATCCACTCCGATCAAGTAGGCTTTGTCCCAGAGATGCAGGGCTGGTTCAACATATGAAAATCTATCAATGTAATCCATCATATAAATAAGCTGAAGGATAAAAACCATATGATCATCTCATTAGATGCTGAAAAAGCATTTGACAAAATTCAGCACCCCTTTATGATAAAGGTCTTGGAGAGATTAGGGATACAAGGGTCATTCCTAAATATAATAAAAGCTATTTACAGCAAGCCAACAGCTAACATCAAATTAAACGGAGAGAAACTCAAGGCCATCCCACTAAATTCAGGAACACGACAAGGCTGCCCACTCTCTCCTTATCTCTTCACTATGGTGCTTTAGGTTCTAGCAATAGCAATAAGACAACATAAGGGGATCAATGGGATTCGAATTGGAAAGGAAGAAGTTAAACTTTTGTTATTTGCAGATGATATGATAGTGTACATAAGTGACCCCAAAAACTCCACCAAAGAACTCCTACAGTGGATAAACTCCTTCAGTAATGTGGCAGGATACAAAATCTACTCCAAAAAATCAGTTGCTTTCCTATACACAAAGGATAAGGAAGTAGAGAGGGAAATCAGAGAAGTATCACCTTTCACAATAGCCACAAATAGCATAAAATATCTTGGGGTAATTCTAACCAAGGAAGTAAAGGATCTATGTGACAAGAACTTTAATTCTCTGAAGAAAGAAATTGTTGAGGATACCAGAAAATGGAAGGATCTCCCTTGCTCTTGGAATGGGAGGATCAACATAGTAAAAATGGCAATTCTACCAAAAGCAATCTATAGATTCATTGCACTCCCCATCAAGGTCCCAACAAAATTCTTCACAGACCATGAGAGGACAATAAGCAACTTTTTATGGAAGAACAAGAAACCCAGGATAGCCAAAACAATCTTATACAATAAAGGAACTTCTGGAGGCATTACCATCCCTGACTTCAAACTCTATTACAGAGCTACAGTATTGAAAACAGCTTGGTATTGGCATAAAAACAGAGAAGTCGACCAATGGAATCGAATAGAAGACCCGGATCTTAACCCACAAACCTATGAACACCTGATTTTTGATAAAGGAGCCAAAAGTACACAATGGAAGAAAGAGGGCATCTTCAACAAATGGTGCTGGCATAACTGGATGTCAACCTGTCGAAGAATGAAAGTAGATCCATATCTAACACCATGCACAAAACTCATGTCCAAATGGATTAAAGACCTCAATATTAATCCGAACACACTGAGCCTGATAGAGGAGAAAGTGGGAAGTACTCTACAACATATGGGCACAGGAGACCGTTTCTTACGTATAACCCCAGCAGCACAGGCATTAAGGGCAACGTTGAATAAATGGGACCTCCTGAAACTGAGCAGCTTCTGTAAAACAAAGGACACTGTCACCAAGACACAAAGGCAGCCTACTGACTGGGCAAAGATCTTCACCAACCCTCAACTGACAAAGGTCTGATCTCTAAAATATATGAGGAACACAAGAGACTAGACTTTAAATTGCTAATTAACCCATTTAAAAAATGGGGTTCTGATCTGAACAAAGAATTCTCAACAGAAGAAATCCAAATGGCCAAAAGCCACTTAAGGTCATGCTCAACCTCCTTAGCTATCAGGGAAATGTAAATCAAAACAACGTTGAAATACCATCTTACACCTGTCAGATTGGCTAAAATCAAAAACACCAATGATAGCCTGTTCTGGAGAGGTTGTGGAGTAAGGGGTACTCTCATTCATTGCTTGTGGGAATGCATTACTTTTGCAACCACTTTGGAAAGCAGTGTGGAGGTTTCTCAGGAAATTTGGGATCAACCTACCCCAGGACCCAGCAATTCCACTCTTGATTATACCCAAGAGATTCCCAATCATACTGCAAAAGCATTTGTTAAAAAATGTTCATAGCAGCATTATTTGTAATAGCCAGAAGCTGGAAACAACCTAGATGCCCTTCAGTGGAAGGATGGATGAAGAAACTGTGGAATATATACATTTTAGAGTACTACTCAATAGTAAAAAACAATGACATCTTGAATTTTGCACGCAAATGGAATGAAATAGAAAACACTATTTTGAGTGAGGTAACCCAGACCCAAAAAGATGAACATGGGATGTACTCACTCATAATCGGTTTTTAGCCATAAATAAGGGACATCGAGCCTATAATTTGTGATCCTAGAGAAGATAAATAAGAAGGAGAAACCAAAGAAAACATATAGTTATCCTCCTGGATATTGGAAGCAGACAAGTTTGCCGTGCAAAAATTGGGATCTTGGGGTTGCGGTGGGTTGGGCGCAAGGGGAGATGGGGAGAGCAAAGCGTGAAGGGGAGGATAGGGAGACCTTGGGGGAATGGGATGCTTGGGATATAGGAAGGGTGGATATGGGATCAGGGAAGCATATATCCTAATCAAGGGAGCCATCCTAGGACTATTAAGAGACTTGACTCTAGAGGGGTTCCCAGGTATCCAGTGAGACGCCCCCAGCTAGTTCTGTGGGCAGCTGAGGAGAGGGAGTCGGAAAAGGCCAAATCCTATAGCCATACTGATGAGTATCTTGCATATCACCATAGAATCTTCATCTGCTGATGGATGGAGCTAGAGACAGAGCCCCACACTGGAGCACCGGACTGAATTCCCAAGGTCCTGACGAGGAGCAGAAGGAGGGAGAACATGAGAAAGAAAGTCAGGACCGCGAGGGAACCTTCATCTGGCGATGGATGGAGATAAAGACGGAGCCACACATTGGTGCACCAAACTGAGCGCCCAAGGTCCAAATGAGGAGCAGAAGGAAGGAATACATGATCAAGGACGTCTGGACTGTGAGGAGTGCTCCCACCCACTGAGATGGTGGGGCTGTTCCATTCGGAGCTTACCAACCCTAGCTGGACTGGGACTGAAAAAGCATGAGATAAAACCGATCTCCCTGAACATGGCAGATAATGAGGGCTGCTGAGAAGCCAAGGACAATGACACTGGATTTGGACCCTACTACAAATACTGGCTTTGGGCAGGCCTGGCGTGTTTGGGTGCTCACCTTCCTAGACCTGGATCGATGGGGGAGGAACTTGGACTTCCCACAGGGCAGGGAACCCATACTGCTCTCTGGACAGGAGAGGGAGGGGGAGTGGAAGAGGGAAGGGGGTAATTGGGAGGCGGGGAGGAGGCAGAAATTTTTAATAAAAAAAAGAAAAAAATTTGCAATGGCAAAAAAATGTAAACAGTGTATAAATATCTTGATCAGAGGTAGAAATATACATATATATGTATTATATATATATATTATATATATAATGTTTAAGCAAAGGTAAAAGCTTGCATACAACGTTCAATGTAACTGAATTTGTATCAATATACAAGAATCTATACCAATGTAATTGCCTATAAATAATAAGTCACAAGTATTCACTCTATTACTCACTATTATTATTAGTGTAAGCTCACACTAATCTATTATCCCATCCGAATTTTCCTTTGTTTTCAAAGAGATCCCTGAGCCTTTAAAATTTTCCCCCAACTCCCAACCCTATACCAATTATAATCAACCCCTAAATAATGTTCCTAACCAGGAGGACAAACTTTGTTGGGAGAGGGAATGCCGTCTTGTAGAATTACTTCCAGCTGTCATGGAGGCAATGTTTTTTCTATGGGATCCTGTGAAGGTAAAAAATGATGGTACAGTTCCAAGATTACTGTCTGGTATAATTGCAAATAGTCTCTGAGTATTTGGTAGGGTTTTTCTGAGGTTCCTATTTGGAGGTCTGGTCAGAATGTTGTAAAAAAAAGTATACCATTTTAGCTAACCAAGTTGGAAACATCTTGAGCAGCTGGTACCAAAAACAGGTCTTACAGTAGTGCTATCAGCCTCATGACATCATGTCAACCAGGTAAAGTTGTTGTCAGACCCCATCTTCTTCCTGGAAACTTCAAAGATTACTACAGGAAAATTCACTGAATCCAAAACACCTTCACCATCCTTGGCTTCTGAGCATCCCCAATTATCAGTGTTCAGGAATTACAGCATCCCTGGATTTGCAGCATCTCCTACAGCTCCAGATCCCAGGCATTGCAGCATCTCTGGTGTGCAGCATTTCTGACACCTTCAGCATGCCGGGATTCTCAGCATCCTCACGACCATCAGCTTCCAGACCTTTGTTGTTTCCCTAAACTCCAAATCTCTAAGCATTTTGGGATTCATAGAATCCCTTATCCCCCTCTCAGTCACTGTCTTGGACTTTGCAGCATCCCCCATCCATTTACACAGTCACCTTCCCTGTCTTCGAAGTATCCCTGATACTGTCAATATCCCAGAATATGTGGCATCCCAGACATCATCCACTTAGTGGGCTTTACAGTATGCCTGCTTTCACAGCACCCCTGACACCATTACCATCTTGGGCTTTGAGGCATCCCATTCCACTTGCACAGTCACATTCCCGGGATGCAGAGCATTCCTGGCTTCACAGAATTATCAACACCTTCACCATCCTGGGCATCACAGCATCCCCAAAATATCATTGTACGGAGCAAACAGCATCTCCGACAGCTTCAGAGTCCCAGGCTTTGCAGAATCCCTGGCATGGCAGCATCCACGACACCTTCAGCGTCCAGTCCTTTGCAGCATCCGTGGATTACCAGCATCTGTGATACCTTCAGAGTCCCTCACTTTGCTGCACTCCTGGCATTTTAGCCTCACTGACACCATCACAGTGAAGGTTTTGTCAGCAACCTCAACACCATCAGTGTCCAGGGCTTCATTGTGTTCCCAAACCCTAAAATTCTCAGTGTCCTGGGATTCAAAGAATCCCTTATCCCCAACTCAGTCACAGTCCTGGGCTTCACAGTACCTCTGGTCCTCTTACACAGACACCTTCCCTGGCTTCACAGCATCCCCTATACCACCAATGTCCCAAGCTATGAAGCACCACCAACATCATCCAGGTCTAGGGCATCACATCATCCCTGGTATCACAGCATTCCCAACTCCACCCTAGTTCCGGTTTATGCAGAATCTATCATGCATCACCCAGTCACTGTCCTGAACTATCAGTTCCACAACATCATCAAGGTCCAGGGCTTCCAAGCATCCCTGGATTTGCAGCATCTCAGACACCTTCAGAGTACCAGGCCTTGTGGCAACTATGGTGTTGCAGCCTATGGGACAACTTCAGCATTCAGGTTTTTGCTGCATCCTCAACTCCATCAGTGTGCAGTGCTTCCTAGCATCCCTGAACCTCAAAACTATCAGTGTCCTCCAATTCCCAGAATCCCTTATGCCTCACTCAGTCGCCTTCCTATGCTTTGCAGCATCCCTGATCTTCTTACACAATCACCTTCCCTGGCTTCGCAGCATCCCACATATTGTCGATGTCTGGGGCTAGGTGGCATTTCCAATATCATCCATATATTGGGCATCACATCTTGCATGACTTCACAGCATCCCTGATACCATCAATGTCCTGGGCTTTGCAGCATTCCCAAAACATTCACCATCTTGGGCTTCACAGCATCCCTAAAATATCAGGGTCAGGGATCACAGTATCCCTGGATTCTCAGCATCTCTGACACCTTCAGAGTACCTGACTTTGCAGCATTGCAGACTCCTTCAGCATGCAGGGCTTCACAGCATCCTCACCACTACCAAAGCCCAGAGCTTTATAACTTCCTTGGAACCCCAAAACTCTCAGCATCCTGGGATTCACAGAATCCCTTCTTCCCAACTCACTCAACACCCTGGGCTTCTCAGTATCCCTGCTTCCCTTACACAGTCACCTTCCCTGACTTTGCAGCATCCTCCACACTATCAATGTCTCAGACTATGAAGCGTCCCTGACATCATCCACATCCATGGCTTCACAGCATCCCTGGATTCAGGGAATCCCTGACACCATCACCATCCTGGGCTTTGAAGCATTGCCTACCCCCTTACACAGTCACCTTCCCTGGCTTCCCATCATACCTCATACCATCAATGTCCTGGACTATGAAGCATCCCTGATATCATCCTTGTTCAGGGCTTCACAGCATCCCTGACACCATCACCATCCTTGGATTTGCAGCATCCCCAAACCCCTTACGCATTCCCCTTCCTGGGCTTCACAGCATCTCTGGGTTTGCAATATCCCCAACAGCTTCACCATCTTGGGCTTCACAGCATCCTTGAAATATCAGCATCCAGGCATCCAGGGCTTCACAGCATCCCTGGCTCCACTGCATTCCAAACACCATCAAGCTCTAGGCTTAGCAGAATCCCTTGTCCCCAACCCAGTCACCATCCTGGGCTTCACAGCACCCCTGACATCATCAGTGTCCTGGGCTTCACAGCATCCCTAAATATGCAGCATCTCTGACACTTTTGGAGTCCCAGACTTTGCAGCATACCTGGCTTTGCAGCAACCCCAACACCGTCAGCAACCAGGGCATAGCAGCATACTGGACACCAACAGTGTCCTGGGCTTTGCAGCATCCCCAATCCCTGACAATGTTTTATTCCAAATCTTTGCAGCATCCCTGAAACCACCAACATCCATGGATCATAGCATCCATGGCTTTGCAGCATCCCCAATACCATCAGTGTCCAGGGCTTGTCAGCATCCCCAATACCATCACCATCTTGGGCTATGCAGTGTCCCCTATCCCTGACAAATTCACCATCCTTGGCTTAATAGTATCCCCAACTCTGTCAGCATCCAAGGCTTTGGAGCATCCCTGACACAGTCACCTTCCCTGCCTTCACAGCATCCCTGACCTCCTCAGCATCCTGGACTTAGCATCTCTGGCTCTGAAGCATCCCAGACATTGTCAGTGTGTATCAGGCTTTGCAGCTTCTGCGACACTGTCAGCATTCCGGGCTTCACAGCAACCCCACACCATCAGCATCCCGGTCTTCAAAGAATCCCCAACAAGGTCAGTCTCCTTGGCTTAGCAGTATCCCTGGTCCAGCCACCCTTTGCATCCCCAGCCCAACCCTTTCTCAGCTACAGCTCACCTCTGGAACCCTCGCTCACAGTAGTCAGTAGCTCCCTGGACACCAAGACAGGCATGCAGTCTCCAGAAGACAAAGCTGTGGAGATCCTCACTTCCAAAACAGCAGGAGAGAAATTAACTCAGATGAGGAAAAGCACGGGGCGGGGGGGGGGTGCGGGCCAGGGACAGGACCAATGCTGGGGGGAGGGAATTGGTGGGCGGTGACAGTGGGGGAAGAGGGGGGAAGCTCTTGCAGGGGACAGGTTTGAAACCTGGGTTGCCTGAGGCCAGATACGGAAGTAGGGGAGGCCAAAGCGTGGGCGGAACACTGCAGAAGCTCTCCTGGGGGCCTAGTCCACCCCCACGGGGATCCAGCACAAAGGTCTCCCTTGTTATTGCTGGAAGAGTCCATGAGGGGCTTGGTTTAGCAAGACAAACTCAAGATGAAGAATGTCCTGTGCAGCCTTTGTGATTCTACATTTGTTCTTTCTGTAGTCTTGAGGTTGTGTGTATATGTGTGTATTTGTGTGTGTGTGTGTATGTATGCACATATATACAAACGTGTGTATGTATCATATATACGTATTATACACACACACACACACACACACACACACACACACACACACAACTTGTTAGAGAAGTTTGGTGTGGTGGTTCTCACTTATAGTTCCGGAACTTTGGAGACAAGCAGGATTGCCACAAACTCAAGACTATAGAAACCTCCCCAAACAAGAACAAAAATAGAATCACAAAGTTCTCACAGGACATTCTTCTTGAATTTGTTAAACCAAGGCCCTCATGGACACTTTTCTATCAATAACAAGGGAGACCTTTGTGCTGGATCTCTGTGGGGGTGGACTAGGTCCCCAGATGAACTTCTGCAGTGTTCCGCCCTCCCTGTGCCCACCCCAGCATCTCTCCTCAGTCCACCCAGGTTTCAACCATGCCCCCTGCACGAGATTCTACCACCTCCCCTATCGTCACCACCCACCTCAGAGTTTCCACCAATTGCTGCCTTGGTCCCACCTCCCGCCCCCGTGTTTTTCTCCACCTGGGTTCATTTCTTTCCTGCTGCTTTAGAAGTGAGGATCTCCAAAGCTAACTAACTCCTGTCTCTTTCCACAACTTCATCATCTTCTGGGGACTGCATGCCTATCTTGGTGTTCAGGGAGCTGCTGACTATGGAGAGCAAGGTTTCCAGAGGTAAGTGGTGGCAGAGAGAGGATTGGGCTGGAGATACAGCCAGGTGGCAGGACAGGGATGCTGCTAAGTCAGGGACACTGACCTTGTTGGGGATGCTGTGAAACCGGGGATGCTGTGATTCTGGGGATGCTGCAAAGCCAAGGACACTGACGGTGATGGGGATGCTGTAAAAGCCCAGAATGCTGACCATGTAGTGATGTAGTGGATGCTGCGATGCCCTGGATGCTGATTATATCAGGGATGGGCGAAACCAGTGAAACTGATGGAATTGGGGATGCAGTGATGGAGCATGCCTGTAATCCCAGTACTCTAGAGGCATAGGCAGGTGAGTTGGAGGGCAGCCTGGTCTACAAAGCAAGTTCCAGGACAGGGAGAGCTGTTACACAGAGAAACCTTGTCTTCAAACACCAAAACAAACAAACCCACTAGGCTTTAAGAGCATTCAGAGGCTCTTGGGTCATCTGTATATTGATGGTGACAGGAGTTTTGATTTAGAAAGGAAAGATTTTTCTGTGTATGAAAGGAATAGTAGCCAAAGGCTTGAGTGTTCAGTGTCCAGTGTTAAAGATCATATGTGCTGGACAGTAGGTTTGTCTGGAGTGGGTATGCTGAAAGGTGCATCAGGGACACAATTCTCCCAAGAGTATTTTTCTTCAGATACAATGACTTCTTGCAAACAGGTATGCTGTATAAAAGAAGAGACATGCTCAATGTGGTTCAGTAATTTGCCCAATTCTACATAACTTACAACCATTTCTGGTTCTCTCTGTGTGTACTATGTACACAGGTATACACAGGTAGAGGGGTGGCTGTTCTCTCCTTCCTTATAGGTAGTAGGTAAAACTAAGGGCTTCAGGTTTGTCATGCAAGTGCCTGTGCCCATAAAACCCTTTCCTTTGGCCCAATTTTCTGCCTTTTTTCCTTTTTAGTGTCATGAGACAATGTTTCTCTGTAGTTCTGTCTGTCCTGGAACTTGTTCTGTAGACCAGGCTGGCCTTGAATAGAGAAATCCACCTGCCTCTACCTATTAGGCATGTTCCACTACCTCCTGGCATTTCTGATTTTCTTAACCTACCTAATAAACTCTGTGAAGACTATCATTACAGGTCCAAATTTTGTTAACTTTTTGTCTAAGCTTTTATGTGTATGGTGCGTGCCTGATGCCCAAAGAGGACCCAAGGTACCCGATCCTCTGGAACTGAAGTTGCAGACCAATTGTGAGCTACCATGTGGGTTCCAGGAATAAATCCCTGGTGCTCTGCGGGAGCAGCTAGTGCTAAAAAGGTTTTACTGTGTGGTCCTGGCTATCCTAGAGCTCAGAGATTCACCTGCCTGTCTTCTGGTGCCAGAATTATAGGTCGGCCCACCATGCCAGCTTATTATTTATTATTGTTATTATTAATTCAGAAGGTGCGACCTGATGTACATTTGTTACAGATGAGTAATGGGGGTGAGTGAGATGGGCTGAACAGAGGGAGATGGATGGACTTAAAGAATCACAATGTTGTAGAAGGTGTGTTTGTCCCTTCTCCGTCAGGGTATGGAATGGTCCAGATTGAAGACTGATGGCCCCCGCTCACTCTTCTGAAGTGCTAGGGTTGTCCCATCACTGAGTTGTACTCCTCGCTCAGCTGTATTTATGGTGGAAATAGTGTGTGTATTTTCAGGTATCTGGGACCAGTTGCTTATCAGCTCTAAGCCTCATTCCAGGATGACCTCTCCTCTTTGAACAGTTCAGATGCAAGGAGCTCTTGTAAGTACTGCCTTCCCATTTACAGGGGGTGTTCCCCCCTACTTTAGGTTAATTAATCCCTTATTTGATGGGACAGACTGTCTTCATGGCTCGTATCAAACCGTAGAGTCAAATACATCAATCTTACATTCTGTAAGACATTGTCTAAGGAGTAGGATTTCTCATAGTAACCCCTGCCTGCAGTTTTTTTTTTTTTTTCTCTCATGGTTTATTTTTTTTTTTATATTTAAAAATTTCCATCTCCTTCCCTCCTCCTCCCCCTCCCTCCCCTCCTCCTCCCCCTTCCCTCCCCTCCCCTCCACCCATACCTCCCCTCCCTCCCTCTCAAGGCCAAGGAGCCATCAGGGTTCCCCACTCTATGCTAAGACCAAGGTCCTCCCAACTCCCCCCAGGTCCAGGAAGGTGATCGACCAAGCTGAGAAGGCTCCCACAGAGCCCGTCCATGAAGAACAATCAGAGCCCAGCGCCATTGTCCTTTGCTTCTCAGTCAGCCTCCGCTGTTGGCCACAGTCAGAGAGCCGGGTTTGGTCGCATGATCCATCAGTCCCATTCCAACTGGAGTTGGTGATCTCCCATTAGTTCTGTCCCACCGTTTCCATGAGTGAACGCACCCCTCTCGTTCCTGACTTTCTCCCTCATGTTCTCGCTCCTTCTGCTCCTCATCGGGACCTTGGGAGCTCAGTCCAGTGCTCCAATGTGGGGCTCAGTCACCTTCCCCATCTGACGCCAGCTGGAGGTTCCCTCACGGTCCTGACTTTCTTTCTCATGTTCTCTCTCCTTCTGCTCCTCATCAGGACCTTGGGAGCTCAGTCCGGTGCTCCAAGGTGGGGCTCTGTCATTTTCTTCGTCTATCGTCAGGTGGAGGTTCTATGGTGATATGCAAGAAATCCATCAGTATGGCTATAGGAACTGGCCTTTTCAGGCTCCCTCTCCTCAGCTGCCCAAGGAACTAACTGGGGGCGTCTCCCTGGAAACCTGGGAACCCCTCTAGGGTCAAGTCTCTTGACAACCCTCAGGTAACTCCTTAAATTAAGATATATGCTTCCCTGCTCTCATATCTACCCTTCCTATATCCCAAGCACCCCATTCCTCCGAGCTCCCCCCGCTCTCCCCTTCACACTTTTCTCTCCCCATCTTCCCTTGGCCCAGTCTTGCCCAACCCTCAAGTTCCCAATTTTGCCTGGCGATCGTGTCTACTTCCAATATCCAGGAGGATTACTATATCTTTTTTTGGGAGTTCACCTTCTTATTATCTTCTCAAGGATCCCAAATTTATAGGCTCGATGTCCTTTAATTATGGCTAGAAACCGAATATGAGTGAGTATATCCCATGTTCATCTTTATGGGTCTGGGTTACCTCACTCAGAATAGTGTTTTCTATTTCCATCCATTTGCCTGCAAAATTCAAGATGTCATTGTTTTTTACCGCTGAGTAGTATTCTAGCATGTATATATTCCACAGTTTCTTCATCCATTCTTCCACTGAAGGGCATCTAGGCTGTCTCCAGGATCTGGCTATTACAAATAATGCTGCTATGAACATAGATGAGCATATTCTTTTGTTGTATGATTGGGCATCTCTTGGGTAGATTCCCAATAGTGGAATTGCTGGGTCCTGGGGTAGGTTGATCCCGAATTTCCTGAGAAACCGCCAGACTGCTTTCCAAAGTGGTTGCACAAGTTTGCATTCCCACCAGCAATGGATGAGTGTGCCCCTTACCCCACAACCTCTCCAGCAAAGGTTATTATTGGTGTTTTGGATTTTAGCCAATCTGACAGGTGTAAGATGATATCTCAAAGTTGTTTTGATTTGCATTTCCCTGATAGCTAGGGAGGTTGAGCATGACCTTAAGTGTCTTTTGGCCATTCGAACTTCTTCTGTTGAGAATTCTCTGTTCAGTTCAGCACCCCATTTTTTAATTGGGTTAATTGGCTTTTTACCGTCTAGTCTCTTGAGTTCCTTATATATTTTAGAGATCAGACCTTTGTCAGTTGCAGGGTTGGTGAAGATCTTTTCCCAGTCAGTAGGCTGCCTTTGTGTCTTAGTGACAGTGTCCTTTGCTTTACAGAAGCTGCTCAACTTCAGGAGGTCCCATTTATTCAATGTTGCCCTTAAAGTCTGTGCAGCTGGGGTTATGCATAGGAAACGGTTCCCTGTGCCCATTTGTTGTAGAGTACTTCCCACTTTCTCCTCTATCAAGCTCAATGTGTTCAACTTAATATTGAGGTCTTTAATCCATTTGGACTTGAGTTTTGTGCATGGTGATAGATATGGATCTACTTTCATTCTTCTACAGGTTGACATCCAGTTATGCCAGCACCATTTGTTGAAGATGCCCTCTTTCTTCCATTGTGTACTTTTGGCTCCTTTATCAAAAATCAGGTGTTCATAGGTTTGTGGTTTAAGATCCGGGTCTTCTATACGATTCCATTGGTCGACTTCTCTGTTCTTATGCCAATACCAAGCCGTTTTCAATACTGTAGCTTTGTAATAGAGTTTGAAGTCAGGGATGGTAATGCCTCCAGAAGAACCTTTATTGTATAAGATTTTTTTGGCTATCCTGGGTTTCTTGTTTTTCCATATAAAGTTGATTATTGTCCTCTCAATCTCTGTGAAGAATTTTAATGGGACCTTGATTGGGATTGCATTGAATCTATAGATTGCTTTTGGTAGAATTGCCATTTTTACTATGTTGATCCTCCCAATCCACGAGCAGGGGAGATCCTTCCATTTTCTGGTATCCTCTTCAATTTCTTTCTTCAAAGACTTATAGTTCTTGTCAAATAAATCCTTCACTTCCTTGGATTTTTCCTTCTTTTTGAAACTGAAAATAATGTTGCTGTGTGAGTGACATGTGCTCCACACCTGTGGCTTGTGGGGAAAGTCAATTCCCAGGGTGACGAGCTGCATGGTCCCTGTGCTGTTCTTTAAGTGTTAAAAAGGAAAATTGACAAATCTGGGTGTTTTCTAAATAGAAAGTGTTCAGACCGCAGAAAGGATTGTGCCCTTAAATACCAAAAAGGTAAATACGGAAGAAATAACTCATTTGGTTACATGCAGCCATTTACTCAAGTTGGTATATTCTGAACAGTGTGGCCTGTGACTCAGTGAAGCTCATCTTCACTAAAATCAGACCATTGGTTACATAGGGTACATTGGTTTTGGATTGTTCCTATACCAAGGCGTGTTGCAGTTTGTTATATAAGAACTGGGTGCTAGAGAGCAGCCCAGGATAATTGGGCCCCTGCCATTTAAAGTACCATGGTGGCCATATTTTATTCAAAGAAACCAAGCTGTGTTCTAAAGATTTGCAACTGACAGCATTTGACATTCTGTAAGGGGAGATTGATTTTTGCTCTTGCTGTAAAGAGGTTTAGTTTGAACTAATCTCTGTGTGCTTTATCACTGTTGCTGTATGATTATGAATTCATGTAAACCTTGTCTTCAAATTGTAATGGTACCAGCAGCTTAAAGAATGACTCTGGTCATTGCTTCCAGTGTGGTGGTGACTTGGGTAGCTGCTCTGACTCAACGGTCTTTTGATTGTTTTATCAGGGCTAGCAAGTGGCAGAGGCATAAAAGAGTACAGACTTTTTTAAGAGGATGAGGCATCCCTCTAGGAGCTTCCTGAGTGTAGGACCATGCCCCTGTTACCTGCAGGACATCGTAACAGTTTTCCCTTACTCTGGCGGTTTGACATACTGTGTGTTGATGCTTATGACATTGCCTCCTCTGGGTGGTCCTTTTGGCAACTGCTGCTCCACAGTAAGTACAGGTTAGAGAATCAGTCCTGGAGCCAGTTTCCCACCCTCCAACTCTCAGTGCCTTCATGCCCCTTCTTCCTCCATCACCCCTGAACCTTAGAGGTATCGTGATCATTTCACCCTGAGAACTGAGCACTTGGGCTGCTGTTCTAAAATAAGAGGAGAGATTCCAGCCATGGAGGCTTACTCCTAAAGTGATACAGGCTGTCATAAGGGCATACAATCCTGTGGTGATGATCTGAGCAAGCGGTCAAAAGCACATTTTACGTCTGTGCAAGCATCACATTTTCATTGGGTTTTCCGGTACCCAGTGGCTGCACACAGATCGTGAGTACAGCTGCGCATATACCCAGAGCCAGTCTGTAACCTCTTTTTCCAATTACTTGTGTAAGTCAGTCTGTCTTTCTTTCCCTCCTTCCTTCCTTCTTTCGTTTTTGGTTGTTGCTGTTGGTGGTGTTATTTATTTATGTTTTTGTTCTTACATCCCAACCAATGTTGCCTCCCTCTCGTCTCCTCCCAGTTCCTTTGCCAACATCCTTTCCTCCTCTCCCCCCCCCAAGAAATCCCGTCCAATTCCAATCCTTTCTCCTAGTATTTTCTCCCCCAGCTTTTTCCCTTCTGTTTCCAAACCCACCAACCCCAGTCCACTAGGAAAATTTATTCTATTTCCCCTCCTAATGGAGGTCGTTGCGTGTCCCCCGCCCCTTTAAGCCTTCCTTGCTACTTACCCTTTATAGGTCTTTGGACCTTAGCTTGATTATCTTTCCTTTTAATGTTTGCTAACTCATTTACTAGGGCAACATCATCAGTACATCATATTTCAAGCTATTTAGAAGTCAGTCTTCTGAACCCAGAAGTTCAGGACATAAACATTTTCTTTCTTTAATAATTTTTCTGGGATTAGAATATAATCATGTCATTTCTCCCTTGCCTTCCCTCTAAATGCCCCATGTTCCTCCTTGAGCACTTTCATTTCCATGGCTTATCTTCCCTTCATTGCTGATGCATGTATGTATTTACACACATAAAGTCATACAGCTATAGCCTGCTCAGTCTATAGAATGTTTCATCTGTGGATGTTTTCCGGGATGCCCCTTTGGTTTTGGATGACCACTTAGTGCTTCCCTGGGGAAAAGGATTCTTCCCACTCTGGGCATTGCAGCTGAGCTGCCGACATTTTTTGGAGACACCGTCTTTTAACATGTGTGGGAAGCACATGAAGCTGTCAGAGAGTTCTGCTCACTACTCACTTTAAAAAGCAGGAAGCAACTGAAAATTAATGAGTTTTTCTGTTACACATTATAAGATTGAGGTAATTAACCAAAAGAAGTAAAATAATGTTTATATCAGTTTTCATTTTCTGTTTGTTTTCTTTTGTATTCCTGGAAAGAACACTCCACAATAACACGTGACCAGAGTGCTTTTCAAAATAACATTGCTTAAGAATGAACAGCCAACACACCAGAAATACAATTCTGACTTAGCTAAGGACAGGAAAACGGAATCTTCAAGACAAGCTTAATGGCCTGGAAAGAAATTAATATAGGACCAGAAAAACATGTACAAATTATCAATTAAAACTAGGAAGGTGCTTTTGGAACCAATACATTTGCCTTATTATTTACATGAAACATTGCCACTTTTGAACAGGGGCTTGCATTGCATTCCGTCATAAGATTAGATGTTCACTAACAGTCTTTAGGAAGGTGAAAGAAAAATTAAATGTGACTTTATTATTCAGAAGAGAAAAGAGGTTGTGAACTAAAATAAAATACGTTTTTACAATGGGATTCATTTTGTGGGTGTGCGCTTCATAGGATGACTAAAGTATTGAAATGAATTTTTATGATAAAGATTACTGTTTTTCTTGGAGCTCATTAAAATGGAAAGGAATTCATCATGAGAAAGGAGATATTAGAATATTCAGACTGGTTTTCCTGGTGATTGAGAACTGCAAAGCTGACAACAGCGAAAACAACATTAAGTAGCTAAGAAAACTCCCGGTGACCAGTTTCACACAGCTAAGTATTCTCTTCCTGAATGTTTGTGTGAAGGTGCTAGTGTGTGTGCTGGTGAGTGTCTGAAATGGAGGGGAGATGGAGAATAGGCCAGTTGTGTCACACTGAGAGTTCAGTTTTTAACAGACAGAAGCACTACTGCTCTGTTTATGCTTGAGTCTCCTTAGAAAAGCATTTATACTGTTAAGTCTAAAAAATGAAAGAAAATATATTTATTAATTTATTATTTTATTTTAATTGAGCTATATATTTTTCTCGGTTCCCCTCCCTTCTCCTCCCTTCCAATTATACCCTCTCCCATGGACCTCATCCTCCCAATTTACCCAGGAGATACTATCTTATTCTACTTCCCATGTAGAGTAGATCCATGTATGTCTCTCTTAGGGTCCTCTTTGTTGTCTAGGTTCTCTGGGATTGTCAATTATTACTATTTTTTGCTTTATGTCTAAAACCAACATATGCATGATATATGATATCTGTCTTTCTGGATCTGGGTTACCTCAATATGATTTTTTAATAATTTTAAAAGAAAAAATCTATCTATTTCATTATACATACCAATCCAAGTTCCCACTTCCTTCTGTCCTCCCATTCCCTCTACATACCCTTCACCCCACATCCATCCACTCCTCAGAGAAGGTAAGGCACATTTGCTTTTGGGGAAGGTCCAAGGCCCTCCATACTGTATATAGGCTGAGCACTGTATTCATCAAAGGAGAATAGGTTCACAAAATGCCAGTATAAGCAGTAGGAATAAATCCTGGTGCCGCTGACAGTGACCCCTTAGTCTTCCCCCAGACATGAAACTGTCAACCACATTCAAAGGGACTAGATTGATCCTATGCTTGTTTCTTCCCAATCCAGATGGTTTTGGTGAGTTCTCATTAGCTCAGATAGACTGTTTCAGTGGGTGTATTCATCATGGTCTTGACCTCTTTGCTCATATTCTCATTCCTCCCACTCTTCCACTGGACTTCAGGAGCTTAGTCCAGTGCTCCAATGTGGATCTCTGCCTCTGTTTTCATCAGTTCCTGGATGAAGGTTCTATGGTGATATTTAAGATATTCATCAGTCTGACTACAGGGCAAGTCAAGATTGGGCCCCCCTCTTTTTATTACTTAGGGTCTTAGGTGGGGTCATCCTTTTGGATTCCTGGGAAATTTTCTAGAGCCAGGTTTCTTCCTTACTTAATAATGGCTCCCTCAATCAAGAAATATCTTTCCTTGCTCTCATACCTGTTCGTCTTCCATCTCTACTGTCCTATTCCCTCAGCTTCTCCTTACCCTTTACCTTCTTGCCTCCTCTTCCCCTTCCACTCTCCCTTCTTCCCTCACCTCCGTGCTCCCATTTTTGTCTGGCGGTCTTCTCTATATTAACTTTCCAAGTGGACCTATATATGTTTTTCTTAGGGATCACCATATTTCCTAACTTCTATACAATCACGGACTATAGGCTCAGTATCATTTGTTTATAGCTATATCCACTTATGAGTGAGTACATACCATATTCATCTTTTTGGGTCTTGATTATCTCATGCAGAATAATGTTTTCTAGTTACATCCATTTGCATGCAAATTTGAAGACATAATTTTTTTTTTAACCGCTGAGAAGTACTTTAATGAGTAAATGTGCCTTATTTTCTTTATCCATTCTTTGGTTGAGGGCATCTAGGTTGTTTCCAAGTTCTGGCTATTACAAACAATGCTGCTATGATCACAGTTGAACAAATATCTTTGTAGTATGATTGAACATCTTTTGGATATATGCCCAAGAATGGTTGTTGAAAGAAAGGGCGGGCTGCGTCCCGCCACCCGGCCACCGGCTAGCTTTACACCCGAAATAATTACACGAAAACTGTATTCTTTTAAAACACTGCCTGGCCCATAGTTTTAGCCTCTTATTGGCTAATTCTCACATCTTTCTTTAACCCATATTCAGTAATCTGTGTAGCACCACGAGGTGTGGCTTACCAGGAGAGATCTTAACCTGCGTCCATCTCGGAGAGGAGAAGTATGGAGACTCACTATGGCGACTGCCTGAAGCGTCTCCCCAAATCTTTCCCAGAATTCTGTTCTGTCTACTCTGCCTACCTAATTTTCTGTTCTCTTAAAGGGCCAAGGCAGTATCTTTATTAATAATGAAAGTAACACATAGACACTCCTCCATCATTTCCCCTTTTTCTGTTTAAACAAAAAAGAAAGGCTTTAACTTTAACATAGTAAAATTACATGTAACAAAAGAGTTATCAAGCAAGAATTACAGTTACAATATTTAAATCTATTTTATCTTTTATCGTAACTAAGGAAAACCATAACTACCTATTTATTCTTCAACTCCATCAAAGACTCCAGAAGGATATAATACTACTTAAGTAAACAAGAAATAAGTAACTTTTAAACTCTAGAAATGACAGAGACAACTCGCTGCCTGGACAGTCACCTAAAGTTTTTCCATACCGTTGGGACATCCATCTTCAGCCTTCAGGCCCATAGTGTCCAGCAGACATTTCCATGAAGCAGGAAATTCCAAAGACAGTTCAGTCACTTTCTGCTGTGTCCTGCAGAACGTCTTGAAGACTCTTTCATGAATCAGGAACCCCGAAAGACCATCTCACCTTTAGGCAAGTTCAGCAGTTCTCTTTCTGTGGGTTTCTTGTGTCCAGTTTATGCAACAGTCCAGGCAAGAGCAGTTTCTTGCCCAAATGGCTAACAAACTCCATAAGTAGCCTCTTCGATGGCCATCTTCCTCTCGAAGTAGATTGGTGCTGCCAGGAGCAGACGTGTCTCATTGTCATGAAAAACCCTAAGTTATTAAAACATTTAAAATGCCATATTCTGTAGCCTTTGAAAGATATGAAGAATGCCTATCTGAAATATATCTATGCACATCTAGAAAATCTAACTAACATGACTACAAGTTTGACTATTGAAAGATATGAAGAATGCCTATTTAACTAAAGTATATCTCTATATATCTAGAAAATCTAACATGACTACAAGCTTGACAATTATCAATGATTATCCATTAACAACCTATACTTCCTAATTATACATTACATTTTAAAATGAACTACACAATCAAAATAGCTTAATCAAGATCAAAAATACATATACATATAACAAAATTGACCTTAAAATCTATACCAATGTAAATTATTCATATCTATACAATCTCCCCCTTTAAATGTAAAAGAACATTTATAAACAATATTTGGGAAAATGGGCGCAGTTTTTTCTCTCCAAACTGCTTCCTGCTGAATGGGGGCGTTGTTATTTAGGTCTTTCATGGTATAACCTGTCTGCCAGGTTCATCTCAGTTGGCAGTTGAACGAAGTAATTTTTTGAGGGTGTTTACAGCAACCTTTCAGGAGGGCGTGGTCTATCATACCATATTGGAATAGAAGCAATCCACAGAGTCTCATCCTCTGTGAAAACAAAAGAAGAAACTCTTTTCCAAAGCATCATGTTCTTAGATCCAAATTCTGAAGTCATACCATTAAGATGTCCATTCTGGTCTAGCCTGGCAGCACAAATGAAATGTCTCTCTGTACTTAGCTCTTTTATAGTCAAAAATTTCAAAGAAAACACAATAAAATACATAATCCAGACTCTCTGTGAATTTTCCATTTTTACGTGGCTTATTTTTACTCTATCACTTTACTTCTTTTAATCTATAACTATCTGTACTCTGTCTCTGTAAAGACTTTACCCTTTTTTTTAAGGCATTAACTTTATTTTTTATGTTTTCTTCTTCTCTCTCAAGCCTACATACATTCATTCAACATTGTGACTCATTTAAAAGTCTTTTATGTCTGAATCTGTCCTATTGTGAATCTGTAATTTTTCTACTGTTGAGAAACATGTTTGATTTGCGCCTTTACATCGCTAAGCACTTAAGACTCTAAGCTGTGACATTCCGAGGTCAAAAACAGGTACTGCGGGCTTGCCCCACCCAGTCCAACATAGCGGAGCCGCTTGTGACTCTGAATCGGTTGCACCTCTGAGCTGCAGAGCCGCTGGGCTGTTCTAGATGTTGGCTCCACCTCTCTCCAATTTTAAAATGGAGGATGTACCATTTTCTACTAGCTCTGGGGCCTCCAGGTAGGAGCCAAACTCAGCACTTTAATTCTGAGACTGAGTGTGCAGCACAGAAACTCTTTTCATCCAAGTTATAGCCAAATCTGACGTGCAGAGCACCACACAGCCTGGAAACATCTCTCTATATGGCGGCAGGAATCCGCCATGCTCTCCCGCTTGTCTAAGCCTGATTCCGCCATCTGCTCAGGTGCAGGCAGGGAGCAGGGAGCCATTGGCCTGGTCTCAGTGCACTCTCCTTCCTATCCCAAGCGGGAACACAAATATCCAGGCCCATAAAAGACACTGAAATGCTTTATAGCCAGAGTTCACGCTGGCGGCACAGCACCAGGAAGCGGCATTTTTAAAATGACTCAGCTTTTTCTCTGCCGCTATTGCCGAAACAGGAAATCTCTCTACGGCACGTCCAGGCAAACAGCAAAAAGCTGTGTTAAACTCTCTCTCCTTTATTTAAAGCCAACTCAGGTTTTTAAGTGGATTTAGTCATCACGTTGCAGCGGCAGGGCTGTGTCCCACCACCCGGCTAACTTTACCCCAGATAATTACACGGAAACCGTATTCTTTTAAAACACTGCCTGGCCCATAGTTTCAGCCTCTTATTGGCTAATTCTCACATCTTTCTTTAACCCATATTCAGTAGTCTGTGTAGCACCACGAGGTGTGGCTTACCAGGAGAGATCTTAACCTGCGTCCATCTCGGAGAGGAGAAGTATGGAGACTCACTATGGCGACTGCCTGAAGCGTCTCCCCAAATCTTTCCCAGAATTCTGTTCTGTCTACTCTGCCTACCTAATTTTCTGTTCTCTTAAAGGGCCAAGGCAGTATCTTTATTAATAATGAAAGTAACATATAGACACTCCTCCATCAAATGGTATTACTGAATGTGAGGTAGGTTGATTCCTAATTTTCTGAGAATCCGCCATACTGATTTCCAAAGTGACTGTACAAGTTCGCATTCCAACAAGCAAGGGAGGAGTGTTCCCCTTGATCCTCATCCTCTCCAGCATGAGCTATCATTGGTGTTTTTGATCTCAGCCATTCTGATAGGCATAAGATAGTATCTCAGATTTGTTTTGATTTGCATTTTCTTGATGACTAAGGATATTTAACATTTCCTTAAGAATCTTTCAGTCATTTGAGAGTCTTCTGTTGAGATTTCTGTTTAGTTCTGTACCCCAATTTTAATTGTGTTTAGAATTTTTGATGTTTAATTTCTTGAGTGCTTTATATATTTGGGAGATCAGTCCTTTGTCTGATGTGGGGTTGGTGAAGATCTTCTCCCATTCGGTAGGCTGCCTTTTTGTCTTAATGACTGTGTCCTTTGATTTACAGAAGTTTCTCAGTTTCAGGAGGTTCCATTTATTTATTTTTGCTCTCAGTGTCTGTGCTACTGTGGTTATATTTAGGAAGCGGTATCCTCTGTCCATGCATTGAAGGCTACTTCCCACTTTCTCTTTTATCACGTTCAGTATGGTCAGATTTATATTGAGGCCTTTAATCCATTTGGACTTGAGTTTTGTGCATGGTGCTAGATGTGTATCTATTTTTTATTCTTCTACATGTTGACATCCCTTTATGCCAGAACCATTTGTTGAAGATGCTTTCTTTTTTCCTTTGTATAATTTTAGTTTCTTTGTAAAAAAAATCAGGTGTTTATATGTGTGTGGATTAATATCTGGGTCTTTGATTTGATTCCATTGCTAAACTGCCCTGTTCTTATACCAATACCAAGCTGTTTTCATTACTGTATCTCTGTAATAAATCTTGATGTCAAGGATGGTGATTCCTCTGGAAGTTCCTTTAATGTACAGGATTATTTTGGCTATCCTTGGTTTTTTGTTTTTTCATATGAAGTTGAGTATTGTTCTTTCAAGGTCTGTGAAGTATTGTTTTGGGATTTTGATGGGGATGGTATTGAATCTATAGAATGCTTTTGGTAAGATTGGCAATTTTATTATGTTGGTCCTATCTATCAAAGAGCACAGGAGATCTTTCCATTTTCTTGTATCTTCTTCATATTCTTTCTTCAAATATTTAAAATTTTTGTCAAATAGGTCTTTCACTTCTTTGGTTAGTGTAATCCCCAGATATTTTTCGTTATTTCAGGCTATTGTGAAGGGTGATGTTTCTCTGATTTCTTTCTCAGCTTCTTTATCATTTGTGTATAGGAAAACTACTGATTTTTTTTAGTTGATTTTGTATCCTGCCCCATTACTGGTGTTATTTTTTAATTTTTGGTTTTGTTTTTCAAAACAGAGTTTCTCTGTGTATCTTTGGGGCCCATCTTGGAACTAGCTCTTGTAGACCATGCTGACCTAGAACTCACAAAGATATGCCTGCCTCTGCTTCCCGAGTGCTGGGATTAAAGGCAGGTGCCACCACTGCTCAGCATACTGAATATGTTTATCAGCTGTAGGAGTTCCCTGGTAGAGTTTTTCAGGTCATTTACATATACTACCATGTCATCTGCTTGACTTTTTTTTTCCAATTTGAATTTTCTTGCTCTCCTTTTTGTTGTTTATTACTCTAGGCAGCACTTCACAAACTATGTTGATGAAATATGGAGAGAGTGGACAGCTTGCCTTGCTCCTGGTTTTAGTGGAATCCCTTTGAGTTCCCCCCATTTAATTTGATATTGACTGTTGGCTTGCTGCATATTGCTTTTATTATGTTTATGTATGTTCCTTGTATTCCTGATCTCTCTAAGATCTTTATAATAAAGGAATGTTGGATTTTATTGAATGCTTTTTCAGCATCAAATGAGATGCTCATATGGCTTTTTACTTTCAGCTTATTTATATAATGAATTACATTGATAGATTTTCATATGCTGAACCATCCCAGCATCTCTGGGATGAAGCTGACTTGATCATGGTGTATGATTTTTTTATGTGGTATTGGATTTGATTTGCCAGTATTTTATTGAGTATTTTTGAATCCATGTTCATGAGGGAGATAGGTCTGTAATTCTCTTTCTTGTCTTTGTGTGGTTTTATTATCAGGGTTACTGCGGCCTCATAAAAAGAGGTTGGCAATGTTCCTTCTGTTTCTTATGTGGGACACGTTGAGGTGTATAGATATTAGTGCTTCATGGACGTTCTGGTAGAATTCTGTACTAAAACCATCTGGCTCTTTGCTGTCTTTTGTTTAGGAGGTTTTTGATGATAGCTTCTATTTCCTTACAGTTTATAGGTCTATTTAATTTGTTTATATGGTCTTGATTTAACTTTGGTAAGTGATATTTACCCAGAAAATTGTTCATTTCTTTTACATTTTCCAATTCTGTGGAATACAGGGTTTTTTAAATTGATTTTTATTGAGCTCTACATATTTTTCTGCTCCCCTCCCTACCTCTACCCCCTTCAGCCCTCCCCCAAGGTCCCTATGCTCCCAGTTTACTCAGGAGATCTTGGCTTTTTCTACTTCCCATGTAGTGTCCTCATTGTTGTCTAAGTTCTTTGGGGTTGTGATCTGTAGGCTGGTCTTTGCTTTATGTTTAAACAACATTTATGAGTGAGTACATGTGATAATTGTCTTTCTTGTCTGGGTTACCTCACTCAAAATAATGTTTTCTAGCTCCATTCATTTTTCTGCAAAATTCAAGATATTGTTATTTTTTTCTTCTGTGTAGTACTCCATTGTGTAAATGTTCCATATTTTCTTTATCCATTCTTCGGTCAAGAGGCATTTAGGTTGTTTCTAGGTTCTGGCTGTGACAAACAATGCTGCTATGAACATAGTTGAGCACAGGTCCTTGCGGCAGGATTGAACATCCTTTGGCTATATTCCCAAAAGTGGTATTACTTGGTCTTGAGAAAGGTTCTTTCCTAATTTTCTGAGAAATCACCACACTGACATCCAAAGGAGTTGTACCAGCTTGCATTCCCACCACCAATGCAGAAGTGTTCCCTGTGCCCCACAACCTCTCCAGCATAAGTTATCATCAGTGTTTTTTTTTCTAGTCAAAGTTTTACTGACGTCTTGAAAACCCCAAGTAGTCCAGTTACAGATGTGAACACATATAAACTTCATGAAGAGATAGGTTTCAGGGACTTACAGATGTGGCATTAAGTAGTCAAATATACATGTTACATGCTTCTGACCTTAATTTTTCATTGCTTACAAGAAACTGAAATGTAAGCCAGTATTGTGTCTTAGTATCCTCCCTCAGCTCCAACATAGGAAAGGCAGAGTACAGAAGAATGTAAGTAAGTTTGAAATAATCCTAGGTTACAGAGGGAGAACCTATCTCAACTAAACAAAAGTTAGTTCTTAGACAGGTGGTGGTGGTACATGCTTTTAATTCCAGCACTCAGGAGGCAGAGGCAGGCAGATCTCTGTGAGTCTGAGGCCATCCTGGTTTACAAGAATGAGTTTCAGGACAGGCTCCAACGCTACACAGAGAATCAAAAAAAAAAAAAAAAAAGAAAAAAAAGAACAAGTAAAAAATAAAAGGAAAAAGGAAAAGAAATGTGGGATTTCCCTCCGTATACTGTGAATACCATTGGTTAATAAAGAAACTGTCTTGAGCCTGTGATAGGTTAGAATAGATCCAGGCAGGGAAAACTAAACTGAATGCTGGAAGAAAGAAGGCAGAGTCAGGGAGAAGCCATGGAGCCGCCGCCAGAGACACACATACTGCAACCTTGCTGGTAGGCCACGAGCCTTGTGGTAAAATATAAAATAATGGAAATGAGTTAAATTAAGATGTAAAAGCTTGCCTATAAGAAGTTAGAGATAATAGGTCAAGCAGTGATTTAATTAATACAGTTTCTGTGTGATTATTTCAGGGCTGAGCACCAGGAACAAACTAGTGGCCTCCTTAAAACACAAACTATGATTCCATTTCTGTGTTCCATGTATGTATGTATGTATGTATGTATGTATGTATGTATGTATGACTTAGGTAACCTATCAGGAGATTCTGGAGAAGATTGATTCTCCCTCTCAGAGTAGCCACTAATTACTATAGTTCTTCATCTCTTCCTCAATGGGTAGATCCTGTGAGATTTTATCTCTTCTCCCAGCTGTTTAAAAGATACAAAGATACGGAGAGAAAAAGTAATAAAGATCAGTATTTTTTATCGTGGCCATTCTTATAGGTGTAAGATGGAATCGAATCTCAGAGTTGTTTTGATTTGCATTTCTCTGATGAATAAGGATTTTGAATATTCCCACAAGTCTCTTCAACCATTTTAGATTCCTCTGTTGAGAGTTTTCTGTTTAGGTCTGTGGAGTACAGGTTTTAATATGACCTAATGATTCTCTGAATTTCCTCAGTGTCTTTTGTTATGCCCTCCTTTTCATTTCTTATTTTGTTAATTCAGATGTTTTCTCCCTGCCTTTTGATTAGTTTGGATAAGAGTTTGTCTATCTTGTTGGTTTTCTCTAAGAAGCAGCTCTTTGTCTCATCGATTCTTTGTATTGTTTTATTTGTTTCTACTTTATTGATTTTAGCCCTCAATTTGATTATTTCTTGTCCTCTAATCCTCCTTGGTGTGTCTGCTTCTTTTTATTCTAGAGCTTTCAGGTGTGTTGTTAAGTCACCTGTATTGTGCCTTCATTTTCGTTGAATTCTAGTGAGTCTTTAATTTGTTTATTTTTTTCCTTGATCCAGAAGTGGTTAAAAAGTTCACTGTTCAATTTACATGAGATTGTAGGCTTTCTAAGCATAGTGTTGTTAAATTCTAACTTTAAACCATGGTGATCTGATAAGATTCAGGAAGTTACTCCTATTCTTTTTTTGTTTTTAATCTGTGGAGGTTTGCTTTGTTACCAAGTATGTGGTCAATTTTAGAGAAGGTTCCATGAGGTGCTGAGAAGGTATAGTCTTTTGTTTTTGGGTGGAATGTTTTATAGACTTCTGTTAAGTTCATTTTAATTATGATATCTGTTATTTTCAATTATCGGTTAAGTTTCTGTCTGTTTGACCTGTTAAAATGTTCATTTGTTTTGCAATTATAGCCTGTATTTTCTTGGGAAATTAACAGAGGTAAAATCTTGAGATGGCTGTTTACCTCATATTTACGAGAGGGGAGGAGGAATGGGCTCATACTGCCTGTTTACTTAGTACTCTGTGAGCCCTCTGAAACCTTACATGGTTTTATTATAAACTCAGGTTATGGTCATAGTCTATGAGAGGAAAATAAAATGAAAACAGGAATTGCGTTTGAAATTTGATGGGGATTTTATTGATATTTATTGCTTTTGTGTAAATGACCAGTGACGTCTAGAATAGTTCAAGACTAGAAGTCCTGTGAAACTTGTAGACAGGGTTGAAACATTGTGATGCTTGGAAACATGACATTGTGCAGTTGGCTGAAAAATAAATTTATACTGTTATCTAGACTGTGGTAAAAAGTCTATTCACAGGACTAGCTATGTGGTTGCAGTTCAATTGTGGAATAGACAGTATTGTGACTTAATAATTGATAGCATTGCAGGATGGTTTTGCACCTCAGTTGATTGCACTATGAGAAAGGAAATGGTTCGTGGCAGAACATTTAATAACTCATGGTGTGAATGTGCATACCTGTCATCTTTATCTGAGGTACTGTACTTTGAGTTTTCTAACCACTACTTATGGTCTAGAACAGTAAAAGTCACTCAAATAAAAATATTATGTTAATATATTAGAAAATATTAACAAAACATCAGTTACTTTAAAAGTATCTGTTATGCTTGGGGGTGTTGGTGCACACCTGTAATCCTAGCAATTGGGAGGCAGAGGCAGGCAGATCTATGTGAGTTCGAGGCCAGCCAGTACCACAAAGCAAGTTGTGCTTATCAGTGTCAATATTTGCAATTTCTGTGGATTCTTTTATACGAACAATATTATTTTATAAAATCACTAGTATTACTTTAATCATCCCTCACTTGACAGGAAAGTATGGAATCTTTGCCATGTAAACCTTTGAATAAATATAATAAATGGTGTCATAATCAAACCAATTCCCACATTAAATTACACGTATGCCTTAAGATAGTTAAGTCTATTACTAAATGATCAATTCTATACAAACAGACATTAAAGTTGTAAAATAGATTCAATGAACAGTTTTAATTGTATTTTCCTTCCTTCCTTCCTTCCTTCCTTCCTTCCTTCCTTCCTTCCTTCCTTCCTTCTTTCCTTCCTTTCTTCCTTCCTTCTTTCTTTTTTGGTTTTTCAAGACATAGTTTCTCTGTAGCTTTGGAGCCTGTCCTGGAACTAGCTCTTCTAGACCAGGTTGGCCTCGAATACACAGAGATCCACCTCCTTCTGCCTCCCGTTTGCTGGGATTAAAGGTGTGCACCACCACAGCCCAGCTTAATTGCAGTTTCATTTGTCTGCCATTCTAGAACAACACTCACATGTAGTGTTAAATGGGATTCTAAAGGCATTGTTGAAACAAGGCATGTATCACTTCCTTAGAAGTGCATTTGGATGAAGTACATTGCACCATGCTGGAGCAGGAAAGCACAAAGTGTAAGTATACACATTAAAATGCTAATTAAGACAAAATTTAGGCACAGAATATTGTAACTGTTGTATTTTACACCAGGTGGGAGTTCATTGTTTAAATCCTTTAGGGATAAAAGTATTTTATTCAGCTCCTTTTGTCAAAGAGCAAGCAAAAGGGACATTTCATTGGAAGTAGCAATAGGTGAAGGATAAATGTTTCCAGACCGATTTATTGTGATTTTTGTATAGATGCAGGGGACATGAACATTTCAGTTCAGAGTTGCCTCCCTAACTTCTCTTCTGAAGCTTTAAAATATTTAACCTTTGGATGAGCCAGTAGATTCCATTTAATTCCAAATCAGCCCCAAGTGGGGGGCAGAATTGGTATCATGTACTCATTTTTCTAATTATCCTTTTGTGTCTCAAGTGTACAGTTTCACATAAACTTAAATCTTGGATATTTGCATAGATTATTTGTATTATTATGTTAGGATGGCCAGTATTCTGCTCCCATTCTGCTCACTGTGTGTTTTAGTGTTCTGAAATATTTTCTAAAGGACTTGGCATTTTATGTATTTCCTCAGTAGCCACAGTATACTGCATCATACCTATTTTTATATGTGTTTTTCCTACCTTTGCACATGCATATACTCACGCATATGAGGCTCCTGAAGCTTAGAGGGACACATTGTAGGCACTGGAACTGGAGGTAGTCATGGTGATGAACCAATGTGCACATGCTGCTAATGTCTGCCCTGGTCTTCTGCAAGACCAAGATGTGCTCTTAACTGCTAAATCATCGTCACAGTTTCTGTCATTGTATTTTTCAAACCACTTCTTTTGATTTAACATTTATAATGACTGGATTTCAATAACTGATTATTAATATCTCCAGATGTCAAGTCTTGTTTTGTCTCAGTACAACTTGTCTACTTTGTAAGTCTTTGTTTTTCTAAACAAAGCTGATTTTAAACTTCCTTAATCGTTCTGCATCTTACATAGTTTGTATTCTCTTAGCAAGCCAAATGTCTTATTCAAATATCAAATGTTTTTTCAATAGAACTCTTTCAGAAACAGGGCATTAGAGTAGCAAGTATGCCAGTGAGTAGCTATGTAAATATACATTTTAAAAAATTCTCCCTTCAGTTTTGATAAAGAATAAGCTTCATAGTATGAATTTAGTTCATTTGTTGAAATCTGTAGTTGAACATTTTTTCCACTTCAATATTCAAGCTTGGTTTCCACACATATGATTCTATGAGGTAAGAGTTAGGATTTATCTCAAAAGCATGGAGTAGGTTATACATGAAATTAATTTTTAATTATTCTCTATTATTTATGCTTAATTCAATTTTATTTATAGAACTCAGTACTGTTCTTAATATTAGTCTCTATTATTAACTTTAGCTGGATACTTCCGGGAGCATTCAAGAAATTTTGCTTTAATATAACTATAGCATCAAAGCATGCATTTGAAATTATGATAGAAACAAACATGTAGATTTGAAAATGTTTGTAATAAAAAACAAACAGTAATATGAATGCTTTATTTATAAGACCATTAGGTGGATATTTGCTTAAAATGTTATCCCAGGTACACCAGCCATAGAAAATAAAATTTTCTGGTAAATGCCTAGCAACTAAGACAGAAGTGAAGTAGCTCTAAGTTAGGTTAGCTAGAACCGCTCTCATCCAACAGTTTAAACTGTGATTGTCAGTGAGACACATTCCCCATTCCCTCTCAAATTCATAATCTTTTATTATTTTTACAGAAACACAAAAGTCCATTTCCTGTAGCATGTTCATGGCTGACCACATGTCATTGGTAACCTATTTGGGAGGTCATCCCTGCTAAACATTGATTCACACCCCCCCAGCAACAGTGATTTGCCACAGCTCTTCAACTAGAGGCTGTGCCCTATGTGGTTTCTGCCATCCAAAGATAGTTATGTCAACTGATGTTGTCTTTATGCAGATCTTGTTTAGACAACTATATTGTTGACATTTTAAGGGGCTACATTCCATCATGCCTGGAAGATACTGTATGGCAGAGGGCATTCTTTCACTCTGGCTCTTGCTGTTTATTTTCCTCACAAGTGCACTTTTCTCTAAGTCTTCTGTGCAAGGGCTGAAGCAGTTGGTGCTGAGCATGCAGTAGTTACTTATGATTTCATTTTGAACATTGTGGATCTCTTGAAATATGTCTGTCTACTGACAAAAGAAGCTTCTCTCATGATGGATGATAGCTGCACTCAACTGTGGTTATGATTGTGTGTCTATGATAAGTACTTAGAATACAGTTAAAAAAGACATGAGCTTAGACAAATTACAGTAATTAGATGTGTTCTAGGGTGTAGGACCTCTCCAGTCATGGATATTAGATAGGCTCAGTATACTAGGCATGATTTTTCTCATTTTCAATGAGACAGGTGTTGCTTACCATCAAGAAAAAAACCCACTATACTCAATGGGTAAGACTGCAGGAGGCCTGCTGTTTTCTGAAGGGAGAGGAAGGATGGGTTGTTCTGGTGGTGGGTGATGAGTGGAACTTGGAGGAGTAAAGGGAGGGGAAACTTTGCTCAGGTTGCCTGGTATGAGAGGAGAATATGTGTGTGTGTGTGTGTGTGTGTGTGTGTGTGTGTGTGTGTTTCATTCAAAATCAATAAACACTAGTCTGAACACAGGGAAAGCGATAACCATTCACTTTTCACATGTTGGTTTGCATGAAACATTCTGACATGTTGTGTGAGGGCAGGTGACCATTTTTACTATGTTAATCCTACTGATCCAATAGCATGGGATAGCTTTCCACCTTCTGATATGCTCTTCAAGGTTTTTCTTTAATGACTTGTGTTTTTTGTCATACAAGTCTTTCACTTGTTTGTCTAGGATTACCCCAAATATTTTATATTGCTTGTGGCTAGGGTTAAGGGTGTTATTTTCCTCATTTCCTGTTAAGTCCAGTTGTTATTTGCACATAGAAAGATATTGAGTTTATTTTTAGATAATCTTATATCCATTAGTTTTTCTGAATGCGTTCATCAGCTGTAGTAGTTTTCTGGTAAAATTTCTTGTGTTGATTATGCACTCTATCCTATCATCTGCAAATAATAATATTTTGACTTCTTCCTTTCCAATTTGTATCCCCTTTATCTCTTTCAGTTGTCTTGACTCCCCTGCTATTACTTTAAGTACTATACTGAATGCATATGGAAAGAGTGGATAGCATTGTCTTGTTCCTGATTTTTGTGGAATCACTTTGAGTATCTCCATTTAATTTTATGTTATTTATAATTTTGCTGTAAATTGTTTCTATTATGTTGAGTTATGTTCCTAGTATCCCTACTCTCTCCAGGACTTTTCTCATAAAGCAGGACAGGGATTTTTCGACTCAAATGAGGTCAAGTGACATTTTTTATAGTTTGTTTATGTGGTGGTTACATTTATTTTTTTTTTTTCTCATGGTTTATTTTTTTTATATTTAAAAATTTCCATCTCCTTCCCTCCTCCTCCCCCCTCCCTCCCCTCCTTCTCCCCTTTCTCTCCCCTCCTTCTCCCCCTTCCCTCCCCTCCCCTCCACCCATACCTCCCCTCCCTCCCTCTCAAGGCCAAGGAGCCATCAGGGTTCCCCACTCTATGCTAAGACCAAGGTCCTCCCAACTCCCCCCAGGTCCAGGAAGGTGATCGACCAAGCTGAGAAGGCTCCCACAGAGCCCGTCCATGAAGAACAATCAGAGCCCAGAGCCATTGTCCTTTGCTTCTCAGTCAGCCCCCGCTGTTGGCCACACTCAGAGAGACGGGTTTGGTCGCATGATCCATCAGTCCCATTCCAACTGGAGTTGGTGATCTCCCATTAGTTCTGTCCCACCGTCTCCATGAGTGAACGCACCCCTCTCGTTCCTGACTTTCTCCCTCATGTTCTCGCTCCTTCTGCTCCTCATCGGGACCTTGGGAGCTCAGTCCAGTGCTCCAATGTGGGGCTCAGTCACCTTCCCCATCTGTCGCCAGCTGGAGGTTCCCTCACGGTCCTGACTTTCTTTCTCATGTTCTCTCTCCTTCTGCTCCTCATCAGGACCTTGGGAGCTCAGTCCGGTGCTCCAAGGTGGGGCTCTGTCATTTTCTTCATCTATCGTCAGGTGGAGGTTCTATGGTGATATGCAAGAAATTCATCAGTATGGCTATAGGAACTGGCCTTTTCAGGCTCCCTCTCCTCAGCTGCCCAAGGAACTAACTTTTCATATTTTGAGCAACTGTCTCTGAGTCTCTAGGATGAAGCTTTTTTAAGTCATCTGGATGACGTATTTGATGTGTTCTTGGATTCAGTTTTGAATATGCTTTTAGTGTTCTTGTATCTATGTTAATGAGAGGGATTGCTCTGTAATTACTTTCTTTGTTCATTTGTGGTATACTTGGCTATTGGGGTGACTGTGATCTCATAAAATAAATTTTGTAGTGTTCCTTCTGTTCTTATTTTGTGGAATATTTTAGAGACAGGGTTTCCCTGTAGTTTCTAGAGCCTGTCCTGGAACTAGTTCTTGTAGACCAGGCTGGCCTCGAACTTAGAGATCCGCCTGCCTCTGCCTCCCAAGTGCTGGGATTAAAGGCCTGCGCCACCACCGCCTGGCTTGACTTTGCCTTTTTTAAAAAATCTTTTTTCCTGCTTACTCAGTTAATTTTATTTTATTTTTTTATTAAAAATTTCTTCCTCCTCCCCGCCTCCCACTTACCCTCCTCCCCCCTCCACTCCCTCTCCCTCTCCTATCCAGAGAGCAGTAAGGGTTCCCTGCCCTGTGGGAAGTCCAAGTTCCTCCCCCCTCCATCCAGGTCCAGGACGGTGAGCATCCAAACAGACCAGGCCTCCCCAAAGCCAGTATGCGTAGTAGGATCCAAACCCAGTGCCATTGTCCTTGGCTTCTCAGCAGCCCTCATTGTCTGCTATGTTCAGGAAGTCCGGTTTTATCCCATGCTTTTTCAGTCCCAGTCCAGCTGGGTTTGGTAAGCTCCGAATAGATCAGCCCCACCATCTCAGTGGATGGGGGGACCCCTCACAGTCCAGACTTCCTTGCTCTTGATTTCCCTCCTTCTGCTCCTCATTTGGACCTTGGGAACTCAGTCCGGTGCTCCAATGTGGGGCTCTGTCTCTAGCTCCATCTGTTCGCAGATGAAGATTCTATGGTGATATGCAAGATATTCATTAGTATGGTTATAGGATCTGGCCTTTTCCGACTCCCTCTCCTCAGCTGCCCATGGAACTAGCTGGGGGCATCTCCCTGGATATCTGGGAACCCCTCTAGAGTCAAGTCTCTTAATAATCCTAAGATGGCTCCCTTAATTAGGATATATGCTTCCCTGATTCCATATCCACCCTTCCTATATCCCAAGCATCCCATTCCCCCAAGCTCTCCCCATCCTCGCCTTCACGCTTTTCTGTCCCCATCTTCCCTTGTCCCCAACCCACCCCACCCCCAAGTTCCCAATTTTTGCCCAGCAAACTTGTCTACTTCCAATATCCAGGAGGATAACTATATGTTTTTCTTTGGTTTCACCTTCTTATTGTCTTCTCAAGGATCACGAATTATAGGCTCGATGTCCTTTAATTATGGCTAGAAACCGATTATGAGTGAGTACATCCCATGTTCATCTTTTTGGGTCTGGGTTACTTCACTCAGAATAGTGTTTTCTATTTCCATCCATTTGCATGCAAAATTCAAGATGTCATTGTTTTTTAACCGCTGAGTGGTACTCTAACATGTATATATTCCACAGTTTCTTCATCCATTCTTCCATTGAAGGGCATCTTAAGAGAATTCTGCCCTAAAACCAGGTAGCCCTGGGCACTTATTATATGTTGAGAAAGATGTAATGACTGCTTCAATTTCAACAGTGATTATATGTCTATTTAAAATGTTTATCTGATCTTAATTTAGGTTTATCAATTGGACCTACTAAGAACATTATCAATTTCTTTTTTTATTTTCCAATTTTGTGGAGTATTTGCTTTTAAAGTGATATCTAAGTAATCTTTGAATTTCCTTTGTGTTTGTTATTATGTCCCCTTTTGTGTTTCTGATTTTATTAATTTAGATGTTCTACCTGTATTTTATTTAGTTTACATAAATATCTGTCTATCTAGTTGATTTTTCCAAAGAACCTATTTTTTGCTTCACTGATTCTTTGTATTGTTGTCTTGGATTATTTGTGATTTGAATCTCCCCTCAGACTGGTTATTCCATCCTGGGTCCCCTTCTCCTTGGTGTGTTTGCAGAAGTTTTAGAGATTTCAGGTATGCTTTTAAGTTGCTAGGAGAGTCCTCCATTTTTTATAAGCACTTACTACCATTAAATTTTCTAATAACAACACTTTCATTGTTGCTGAAAGGTTGGGTATATTGTATATCCATTTTCATTAAATTCTAGAAGTCCTTAATTTGTTTATTTCTTTCTGCTCATCCTTTAAAAACAATAACAAGGAAGACCTTTTTCTGGGACCCACACAGGGGTAAAATAGGCACCCAGGTGAGCTTGCATACTTCTCTGCCCACTCTATGCCCTCCCCTGCCCAGCATCTGGCTTCAGCCCTCCCTATGCACTAGCTCCCATGCAGCTCCTCCACTGCTCTCTCTCAGCTCCCAGTTTCTGCCATTTGCTGCCTTGGCCCTTATCCTGCCCCCTGCAGGTCCCTCAACCAGGGTTCGTATTTCCACTGCTGTTTTGCAAGTAAGGGGCTCCAAATGTCTGTCTGGGAACAGCTTCTTCATCTACTGAGGACTGCTTACTTGTTTAGGTGTCCAGGCAGCTGCTGACTTCGAGGAGCAAGTGTTCCAGAAGTGAGCAGTCATGGAGAGAGGACTGAGCTGGGTATGCCACAGGGTGGCCAGGCAGGGGATGCTGGAAATCCTAGGACTCTGAAGGTGTCTGGGATGTTGCTAAGCCTGGACACTGAGAGTGTCGAGGATCCTGTGAAATCCTGGATGCTGATGGTGTCTGGGATGCAGCAAAGCCCAGGATACTGATGGTATAGGAAATGCTGGAAACCTGGGAAGATGACTCTGTCAGGGATTGGGGAATGCTGCAAAGCCCAAGACGCTGATGGTGTCGGGAATGTTGTGAAGCCCAAGACCATGAAGGTGTCGGAGATTCTGCAAAGCTGAGGATGCTGTCTGTATCGTCGGTGCTGGGATGTCCTAGACACTGACAATTGCAGAGATGCTACAAAGCTCAGGTCAGTGATTGTGTCCACATTTGGGGATGCTATGAAGCCCTGGATTCTGATGGTGTTAGGACTGATGTGAAGCTGGGATGCTGACAGTGTCAGGGATGCTGTGGAACCATGAATGCTGGTGCTGATACTTCAAAGATGAAAATGTTGCGAAGCCCTATATGCTGATGATGTCAAGGATGCTGAGAAGCCTCAAACAGTGACTGTGTCATAGACAGGATGCCGTGAATCTCAGAATGCTTACAGTGTCTGGGATGTTGGTAAGCCCAAGATGCTGATGATTTGGGGGGATGCTGTGAATCCCGGGATGGTGACTGTTTCAGAGATGCTGTGAAACTAGGGATGCTGATGGTGTCAATGATGCAGTTAATCCCATAACCCTGATGGTTTCAGACATACTGCAAAGAACAGGATGGTGATTGTGTCAGGGATGCTGTGGTGCCCTGGATGCTGAGGGTTCAAGGATGCTAAGATGCCCTGAATGTTGACAGTGTTGGGAACGCAGAGAAGAAATGTTGTGAAGCCCTGGAAGGTGACTGTGTCAGGGATTGGAGATACTGGGAAGCCAGGATGGTGTCGCTGTTGGGGATGTTGCAAAGCCCTGGATGCTGATGACGTCAGGGGTGCTGCGATGCCCTGGATGCTGTGAAAGCCTGCATGCTGATGATGTCAGGGATGCTGCGAAGCCCAGGACAGAGAATGTGTCTGAGATGCTGGAAAGCCCTGGACTCTGATGGGATTGGGGATGCTGCAAAGACAGGGATGCTGTGAATGAAGCTCTGGATGCTGATGATGTTGGTGATGCCTAGAAGCCCGGGACGGTGATGGTGCTGGAGATGCTGTGACGCCCAGGATGCTGATAATGTCTGGATTGCCCCCAAAGGCTGGGAAGTTGATTGCGTAAGGAGACCAGGGAGGCTGGAAAGTCCAGGATGTTGACTGTGTTGGGGATGTAAATAAGCCCAGTATGGAGATGGTGTTGGTGATGCTGTAAAGCCCAGAATGCTGCAAAGCCTGGGATGCAGACAATGTTGGGGATCAGGGATGCTGTGAAGCCCAAGACGCAGATGGTGTCTGGGATGCTGTGAAATCCAGAGAGGTGACTGTATCAGGGATCTGGGATGCTGGGAAATGTTAGGAGTGTAATGTCTTGGGGATGCTGCGAAATGCTGGACACTGATATTGGTGGGGATGCTATGAAGGCCTGAACACTAACAGTATCATGGATGCTAAAAAGCCAGGGATGCTCCAAAGCCCAGGACTTTGATGGTGTCAGAGATGCTTTGAAGCCAGGTATGCTGTGAAGTCCTGACTGCCGATGATGTCAAGGATTCTTCAAAGCCTGGGACAGGTAAAGTATCAGGCATGCTGAGAAGCCTGAGTAGGTTACTGTGTAAGGGTATTGGGGATGCTGCAAAGCCCAGGACAGTGACATTGTCTGGGAATCTGCTGGGCTTGGGATAGAGACAGTGTAGAGGATGTTGTAAAGCCCAGGATGCTGCAAAGCCTGGGACACAGATATTGTTGGGGATCATGGATTCTGTGAAGCCCTGGACCCTGACAGTGCTGGTAATGCTGCAGAGCCAAGAATGTTATGAAGCCCTGGACGCCGATGGTGACTTTTTCTGTGAAGCCTGGGATTCTAACAGTGTTGGGGATGCTGCAAAGCCATCGACACTGATAGTGTCAGGGATGCTATGAAGCCAGGGATGCTGCAAAGCCCATGAAAGTGAATGTGTCTGAGATGCTGCAAAGCCCTGGACTCTGATGGGATTGGGGATGTTGCAAAGCCAGGGATGCTGTGAATAAAGCTGTGGATGCTGATGATTTTGGTGATCCTTCCAAGCCCAGGACGGTGATGGTGCTGGAGATGCTGCTACTAAACCCAGGTTATGATGTCGGGAATGCTCCAAAGGATGGGAAGATCATTGGTAAGGGGGCCAGGGAGGCTGGAAAGACCAGGATCTTGACCATTTTGGGGATGCAGGGAAACCCTGTATTGGACGGTGTTGTAGATGCTGTAAAGCCCAGGGGGCTGATAATGTCAGAGATCAGGAATGCTGCAATGCCCTGGTTGCTGATGGTGTCAGGCATGCTACAAAGCCCAGGATGCTGAAGGTGCTGGGCATGCTGCTAAGTCTGGGATGGTGACTGTGTTGGGGATAGGGGATGCTGTGAAGCCTTGGATATTGATGTTGGGGATGCTGCCAAGCAGGAAATGCTGATGGTGTTGGGGATGCTGCAGATCCCTGGACATTGACTGTCAGTGATTGTGGTTGTTTTGAAGCCAGGGACACTGCACTGAAGGTCCTGGGGATTGGGGATGCTGTGCATCCCTGGATGCTGTGTTGGGGATGCTGCAAAGAACTGGACCCTGACATTGCTGCAAAACCTGGGACACTGATGGTCTCAGGGATGCTGTGAAGCCCAGGATGCTGACCGTGTCAGGGATGCTGCTGAGCCCAGAATCCTGATGGTGTTGGGGATGCTGCGAAGCCCTTGACATTGACTCTCAGTGATTGTGGATGATTTGAAGCCAAGGATGCTGAAGGTGTTGGGGATCAGGGATACTGTGAAGCCCTGGACGCTGAAGGTATCAAAATTCTGCAGAGCCCAGGACACTGTCAGTGTCAGGGATGCTCTGAAACTCAGGACAGTGAAGTTGTTGGAGATGCTGAAGAGTTATGAATGATGGTGGAGTTGGTAATGCTGCAAAGCCAGGGATGCTGTGAAGATCTGGACTCTGAAGAAGATGGGGATTGTTTGAAGCCCATGATGGTGATGGCTTTAGGGATGCTGCAAAGAAAGAGATGCTGAAAGTCTGGGACACTGATGATGTCACAGATGCCTCAAAGACTGGAATGGTGATGTTGTTGGGGATGGCGATGCTGAAAAGCCAAGGACACTCACTGACTTTTGGGGATCAGGGATGCTGGGAAGCCCTGAATTTAGTGATGTCTGTAGTGGTAGGGCCAGCTTGTTTGTCCCAGCTGCCCAGCTAGCTTAGCCCCAAAATTGTATTCATTAAAACACTGCTTGGCCCTTTAGTTCTAACTTCTTATTGTCTTACTCTTTTATAAATTTAACTCATTCCTATTAATCTGTATATCACCATGTAACTGTGGCTTACGGGGTTTATTCCCAGCGTTTGTCTTCTGTGGCTCCATGGTGTCTTCCTAACTCTGCCTCCATTCTCCCATAATGACATTTGGTTTCCCCAACCTACCTAACTTCTGCCTTATCAACAGGCCAAAGCAGTTTCTTTATTCATTAACCAATGAAAGCACACACATAGACAGAAGGACCTCCCACAGAGGTAGAAATGCTGCAAATCATAGGAGTCTGATGCGAATCCTGGGACTGTGACAATTTCTGAGGTGCTGTAGAGCCTGGGACTGTGCCTCTGTTGCTGATTGGGGATTAAGCAAAGCCAAGGACAGTGAAAGTGTTAAAGATGCTAAAAATCCCTGGAAGCTGATAGGGTCAGGGATGCTCTGAAGCCAGGGATGCTGTGAAGCCCAGGATGCTGATGATATCAGAAATGCTGCAAAGCCCTGGATGCTGTGAGTTCCAGGGAGCCAAATTGAAGGATCCCCTTTAAACAGATAAAATACATCCCTCTCAATTCCCTGGTTCTGATTTTTTTCTTCTTAAACTTAACTTTGTCCTCTGTTCTGTCAACACCTTGCCAGGTCCAAGAGACACTGGACAGTTCCATACCACAAACCCTTGACAGTAGTAATGCAACCAGCTATCCCAGGATGCTTCCAGCCCAGCTTTCTTAGCACCCCCAGGACAATGCCCACAAATAAGCAGGAAGGAGTCTTGAGAATCCACTATCTCAATTACTTCAATCTGCCATGCCTAACATCCATCATTTTATTATAAGAAAAAAATGGAAATGTTAGTATTTTTCTGACCTTCTATGTCACCTGGGTACCCTGTCCCTTTAAGAGACAAGCTCCCCATACTCCCAGCCTCTCCCCTTTCCACCAAGGCAAGCAGATCCCCTGCCTCCTCTCCAGCCTGCTCTCTCTTCCCATCTCTCTTCTGAAGAGGTAACTACTGCCCCTCTCCTTTCTCCTCCCATAATCCACTAAATAAACTCTATACCCAAACTCTCTCTCTACATAATGAATTTGTCTGTCAACCACTGTGGTCTCCCACCTGCCAAGGGGAGCTTCTGAGGTTTAAGGGGACCCACCATGGTCCAAGTGGTCCCATCGTGGCCTCAGGTAATATACTTCTGTCATGCCAAGGCCTCTAGTGGCTTGCTGCCACCCCTCGTGGGACCTCTGCTCCTTGTGGCACCAGCCTTTGGTCCATAATATCTTTATAAATAATAAGACCTTCCATGACTTTCCTTCATGATAGGCTGTAAACTGTAGGATGAAATTAACTTTTTCCTTCTGAAGGTGCTTTTGCTCAAGATCTTTATAAAAACAATGGAAAGCTAACTAATTCATCATCTTTTATGTAAGACATACTTTAACAGAAATTATGGGAACATACAAAGCATTTTTTATTGCCCTTCATCAGACCTCCTGAAACTATACCTTGTTTGTTCTATTATATAGATTGTAGTTGTCAAAAGCCACTAAGAATATATAGCAGATGACAACTATTCAATAGGATAAGCCATCAAGTGAATAATTCTCTGCCATGGAGCCCCTCTAAGAATAGACCATGGGGTTGCTGGCCATGGATACCTTTTACTGCTGTCTGCAATTCTCTCATGTGCTGCCACAATTCCTCTCTAAAAAAGACACCTGTGGGGTTCTTGCTATAACACTTTAGTAATATGTTTGTAGTAGGAGCTGCGGGCCGCCTGGCTAGCTTATGCCCCAAAATAACAACACACAAACTGTATTCATTTAAACACTGCTTGGCCCATTAGTTTCAGCCTCTTACTCACATCTTGACTAACCCATATCTAATAATCTGTATAATACCATGGGTGGTGTCTTACCAGGAAAGATTCAGTATGTCTGACCTAGCAGCTGGCTTCATCGCGTCTGGCCCAGAGAGGAGAGGCGTGGCGATTACCCAGAGAGGAGAGGTATGACGATTGTCTGAGCCATCTACCTCACTTCCTTCTTCCTGTTCTGTCTACTCTACCCACCTAAGGGCTGGCCTATTAAATGGGCCAAGGCAGTTTCTTTATTAACGAATGAAATCAACACAAACAGAAGACTCTCCCACATCATTTCCCCTTTTTCTGTTTAAACAAAAAGGCTTTAACTTTAACATAGCAAAATTACATATAACAAACAGTTATCAAGTAAGAATTACAGTTACAATATTTATATCTATTTTATCTTTTATCATGTCTAAGGAAAACTATAACTATCTATTCTTCAACTCCATCAAAGACTCCAGAAGGATATAATATTACCTAAGTAAACAGGAAATAAGTAACTTCCAAATTCTAGAAATGACAGAGATATCTCGCTGCCTGGACAGTCACCCAAAGTTCTTTTGGGGCATCCATCTTCAGCCTACAGGCCCATAGTTTCCAGGAGACATTTCCATGAAGCAGGAAATTTCAAAGACAGTTCAGTCACTTTTTGCTGTGTCCTGTAGAATGTCTCACAGACTCTTTTATGAATCAGGAACCCCAAAAGACCATCTCACCTTTAGGCAAGTTCAGCAGTCCTCTCTCTGTGAGTTCTTAGTGTCCAGTTTATGCAACAGTCCAGGCAAGAGCAGTTTCTTGCCCAAATGGCTATCAAACTCCATAAGGATCCTCTTCAAGGCCCATCTTCTTCTTGAAGTAGACTGGAGCTGCCAGGAGCAGACATGTTTCACTGTCATGAACAATCCTAAATTATTAAGACATTTAAAATGCCATATTCTCTAGCCTTTGAAAGATATGAAGAATGTCTATCTAACTGAAATATATCTCTACATATCTAGAAAATCTAACTAACATGACTACAAGCTTAAATATTATCAACGATTATCCATTAACAACCTATATTTCCTAATTATACATTACATTTTTAAAATGAACTACATAATCACAATACCTTAATCAAGGTCAGAACTACATATACATATAACAAAATTGACCTTAAATTTAAATCACTAAAGCAAAATCCATATCAATGCAAATTATTCATATCTATATCATATCCCCTTTTAAATGTAAAGGAACATTTATAAACAATATTTGGGAATATGGGCACAGTTATTTCTCTCCAAACTGCTTCCTGCTGAATGGGGACGCTGTTTATCAGATCTTTCATGGTGTAACCTGTGTGCCAGGTACATCTCAGTCATCAGTTGGATTAAGTAATTTTCTGAAGGTGTTCACAGCAACCTTTCAGGAGGGCATGGTCTATCATACCATATTGGGATAGAAGCAATCCACAGGGTCTCATTTTCTGTAAAAACAAGAGAAGGACTTTTCTAAAGCATCATAACCTTAGATCCAAATTTTGAAGTCAAGGCATTTTCAAAATATCTATCTTGGATTAGTTCAGCAGCATTTATAAACAAATATCTTTTAGCAGCTGTTGCTCCTTCCTCAGCATTCAAACAATTCAAAGAGAACATAATAGCATACAGTATCAAGATTCTCTGTGTATTTTCCATCTTTGTATGGCTTTATTTTAACCCTATTTCATTTATTTTTACTTTTATTTTTTGAGACAGGTCTCTTGTATATCTTTGTCCTGGAATAACTCTGTAGACCAGGCTGTCCTTGAACTCTCAGTCTGCCTCTGCATCCCCAGTGCAGGGATTAAAGGTGTGTGCTACAACACCTTGAACTCACAGAGATCTGTCTGTCTCTGCCTTCCAGGCATTGGGATTAAAGGTGGGTAACACCACACCCAACTTCTCTCTTTCTTTTTTCTTTTTTTTTACTTTTAAGAACTTTAACCTTTAGCTTGCATATATTTTTAACACACTGTAAACCATTTAGATGTTTTCTTTGACTTTGAATCTTTCTTTTACTGTATATCTCTCTTTTTGTGACCACATGAGTCTTTACTTTACCAAACAATATCAGTAGAACTAAAGCCATGACTTTGACAGCTAGATCCAGCCCATTCCTTAGCTTTCCAGCCTCATGTCAGAGGTGCCAGCTGTAGCCATGTTTATCGCCACAACTCAACAGTGTTTCAAGGTCCCTGCCAGCAAGCAAGCTGCAGCATTCTGCTCACAGGCCACACTCAGTTGGCCTGCCTGTCTGGTCCTGGCAGTACAGACCAGAATGCCAGCATTTTAAAACAGCACAACTTTTTTCCTGCTATGGCTGAAAACAAACAAGCATGGTATCAACTTTTATCAATGCCATTTAAGTGTTTTGTAGCAGGACCTCTTAAGAGCTGCAGGGTTTTGCAGCTAAAGCTGAGTCAGGAAGTCTCTCTTAGATGAGAGCGCTTGCTTACCTCTAGCAAGGAGAGCAGACCCGAGAAATTGCTGCTACCAAGAAAACATGCTTTACTCTATTCTTTCCCAAGCTTTCTCAAGCTTTCTGTGGATTCAGTTATCCATGTGGGTGCCATTCTGTAGTAGGAGCTGCTGGCAGGCCTGCTTTTTGTCCTTTTAGGATCCCAGCCACCTGGCTAGCTTATGCCCCAAAATAACAACACACAAACTGTATTCATTTAAACACTGCTTGGCCCATTAGTTCCAGGCTCTTACTCACATCTTGACTAACCCATATCTAATAATCTGTAACACCATGAGTGGTGTCTTACCAGGAAAGATTCAGCATGTCTGACCTGGCAGCTGGCTTCATCACATCTGGCCCAGAGAGGAGAGGCGTGGCGATTGTCTGAGCCATCTACCTCACTTCCTTCTTCCTGTTGTCTACTCTACCCACCTAAGGGCTGGCCTATTAAATGGGCCAAGGCAGTTTCTTTATTAACAAATGAAATCAACACAAACAGAAGACTCTCCCACATCATATGTTTTATACATTTTTGGCATAATTATGTCTGTGAATACTTCTTATACTGTGTAATTTTGGTGAATTAAACACACTTTCTTATCCAGGCTGTTATTCCATGCCTTCAAGACAATTGCAGACCTCAGAGAAAATCCAAAATAGACTAGTTGCCCTGGAGATGATTGCTCAAAAAAAGTTCCCAAGTGTCTATGGCTATACCAAGATCAGGCATGAAACAACTTTAGGGTCAGTTTTTCACTTGTGAAACACCTGATAGATAACATTAAAGACACAATTCCTTGTACAAAATAGTCTCAGCAACTGACTGAGAAAATTAGGAGAACTAACCTCACTTTTATGATAAAAGGCTCAAGGTTCAGCCAATTACTATTTATTACTTAGGTCCTGAGTTTCATTTTTACTCTCCATAATGTCACTCAGGCTACATGCAGAGAGGCCATACTTCCCACATGCATGGTCAAGCATTGGCATGATTCCTCATTTCCAGCCTATCAGTGTGACATTCTAAATCTGAGAGAAATCATGTGATTCCTTGTGTATCAGAATGTCTATGTTCTCATTATTTATTCAATAAATGCTATGTGACCCTGAATATGTAACATATATTTTCTAGAGTTCTCCTGAAAAAGGGAAGAGAGATCTTTTTCAAGAGGCAGTAATAAAGAAAGTTACCTTTAGAATGCATAACTCCTTTCCTAAAGGCCATCAGACAAATAAGGATTTTTCTAAGTTCAACTGCTCTGTTGGCATTTCTTTTTTTAATATTTATTTTTTATTTTTTATTAAAAATTTCCATCTCCCCCCTCTTTCCACTTCCCTCCCCTCCCCTCCACCCATACCCACCTCCATCCCTCTCCAGGCCAAAGAGCAGTCAGGGTTCCCTACACTATTGGAAGTCTAAGTCCTCCCAATTCCCCCCAGGTCCAGGAAGGTGAGCATACAAACTGACAAGGCTCCCACATAGCCCGTCCGTGCAGTAGAATCAAAGCCCAGTGCCATTGTCCTTGGCTTCTCATTCAGCCTTCACTGTCAGCCACATTCAAAGAGTCTGGTTTGATCACATGCTCTATCAGTCCCATCCCAACTGGCCTTGGTGATCTCCCATTAGATTTATCCCACTGTCTCAGTGGGTGAACACACCCCTCAGGGTCTTGACTTCCTTGCTCATCTTCTCCCTCCTTCTGCTCCTCATTTGGACCTTGGGAGCTCAGTCTAGTGCTCCAATGTGGGTCTCTGTCTCTATCTCCATCCATTGCTAGATGAAGGTTCTATGGTAACATGCAAGATATTCATCAGTATGGTTATAAGACAAGGCAAGTTCAGGCACCCTTTCCTCTGCTGCCCAAGGAACAAGCTGGGGACATCTCCTTGGACCCCTAGGAACCCTTCTAGAGTCAAGTCTCTTGCCAACCCTAAAATAGATCCCGTAATTAAAATATATACTTACCTGCTCCCACATCTACCCCTTCTTCATCCCAACCATCCCATTACCTCAAGCTCTCCCCATCCTCTCCTTCTCCCTTCTCTCCCCCCATCTCCCCTTATCCCCACCTCACCCTCACCCCCGTGCTCCCAACCCCTTTCTGGCAATTTTGTCAATTTCCAATAGCCATGATGATAACAATATGCTTTTTGGGGGGAATCACCTTCTTATTTAGCTTCTCTAGGATCACGAATTCTAGGCTCTATGTCCTTTATTTATGGCTAGAATCCACTTATGAGTGAGTACATACCATATTCCTCTTTTGGGGTCTGGGTTACCTCACTCGGTAAAGTGTTTTCTATTTCCATCCATTTGCATGCAAAATTCAAGATGTCATTGTTTTTTTACCACTGAGTAGAACTCTAAAGTGTATATGTGTCACACCTTCTTTATCCATTCTTCTATTGAGGGGCACCTAGGTTGTTTCCAGGTTCTGGCTATTACAAATAGTGCTGCTATGAACATAGTTGAACAAATGCTTTTGTAGTATGATTGGGCATCTCTTGGGTAGATTCCCAAGAGTGGTATTGCTGGGTCCTGAGGTAGGTTGACTCCCAGTTTCCTGAGAAACCACCACACTGATTTCCAAAAAAAAAAAAAAAAAAAAAAAAAAACGCAAAAAGCAGTTGCACAAGTTTGCATTCCCACCAACAATGGATGAGTGTTCCCCTTATTCAACATCCTCTCCAGCATAGGCTATCATTGGTGTTTTTGATTTTAGCCATTCTGACAGGTGTAAGATGGTATCTTAGAGCTGTTTTGATTTGCATTTCCTAATCTCTAAGGAGGTTGAGCATGACCTTAAGTGTCTTTTGGCCATTCGAACTTCTGTTGAGATTTCTCTGTTCAGTTCAATGCCCCATTTTTAGTTGGGTTAATTAGCATTTTAAAGTCTCGTTTCTTGAGTTCTTTATGTATTTTGAAGATCAGACCTTTGTCTGATGTGGGGTTGATAAAGATCTTCTCCCAGTCAGTAGGTTGCCAATTTATCTTAATAACAATGTCCTTTCCTTTACAGAATCTTCTCAGTTTCAGCAGGTCCCATTTATTGTTGCTATTATGGTCTGTGCTACTAGGGTTATACATAGGAAGTCGTTTCCTGTGCCCATGTGTTGCAGACTACTTCCAACTTTCTCTTCTATCAGGTCCAGTGTGGTCAGATTAATATTGAGGTCTTTAATCCATTTGGACTTGAGTTTTGTGCATGGTGATAGAAATGGATCTACTTTCATTCTACAGGATGACATCCAGTTATGCCAGAACCATTTGTTAAAGATGCTTTTTTTCTTCCATTGTATACGTTTAGCTTCTCTGTTGGCATTTCTTTTTTCTACCCTGGTGCAGTTCTGGAAGCTGGTCTTATGAGCTGTGGTAGTCATCAAAACTACCCCAAATACAATAATTTACAAATACCAAGAAAACAAATTATATATATGTATATATATATATATATATATATATATATATATATACACACACACACACACACTATGATATCCTATGAGTGAGTTTTAATTTTTACAACAGAATACATTATTTTTTATTACTTTAGTTACACAGAAAGAGTAAAGCTCATACATCTTTCCCAGTTCCAACTTTTTTCAACCACTAACAGTTCCCTGTATAGAGTTGGGAACTTATGGCCAGTCTCCAATCTACTTTAGAATATCTATTGGTGTCAATCTATTTCTATTTGAGTGGTATGTTAATGAGACTTTATGATGCACTTTCTGGTATTACTGGAAGATGTATGTCACAGCAAACATCTTGATGCTCTGGGTCTTACAGTTTTTCTTTGCCCTCTTCCAAAGTGTTCCCTGAGTTTTAGGTATAGGACTGTTTTGTGGATATATCCATGAAAGGGACTGGGCACCAAAACTACATCTTGATTGGCTATGGTTTTCTTATTGAATTCCATCAGTTATAAATAGAAGTTTAATTGATGAGGGTTGAAGACTACATGTATCTGTTTGTATCACCATGAATCTTTATAAATTATTGTTAGGCATTACGTTTGTTTAGGACAGAATTAGTTGTAGATTCTTACCCATTATCCATGATTTCAACAGTACTTAGGAGTTAACTAGATTTTAAATATGAGGCACAATATCTTTTTTAACAGATCTTAAGTCTTGGTAGGGAGATTTTGTTTTACATTCAGGTATGTATACTGCTACTACATGATCAAGGATATAGTATGCTAGTAGTTGATGTAGTTCATAAGTAGTCTTATAGCTGGATATTGCTGCTGACTGCTTTCTTTCTTTGGAAACTTGAATGATGCCTTCTAGTACCATGAAAGCTTTTACTCAGGAACTATCACTTTCACTACTTCCAACTCAAGAGGTCTCTGAGTCCTGTTTCTGCTAGTCATGACAACATAAGCATTAGAGGCTTGCCTTCCACATCTTGAGGAAAACCAGGGGCAGAAGCAATAGGCTGTATATTTTTGGTAGTCTTTTGGACAGCTCTAACCAAGAACTTATAAGACAGCCTCTCATGTCTGGGTTTTTTTTCAGTGTTTTTTTGTGGGGTCTTAGATGATACACTACCATACCACATGAGAAAAATTCATTGAAACTATACATGTGGTCTTCTCCATGGAAGAATATACCAATTCTTTGCCTACTACCAAATATTTAGGGATGAAAACACACAAACATCTTAAGTTATACGGATGGAGCCAGTAATGTTTGTGTATACATATTCAAGAAATAAATAGTTATTGAAAAAGGAGACCATGAACTCAACCAAGAGCATTGGGGAAATACATGGTATGTTTAGAATGAGAAAAAGGAATAGAGAAAAGTTATAAGTATTTTATAATCTCAAAAAATTTCACCATCTATTTAGACTTTCTTTTTATTTTTGTATATCTTAAGTGTTATATGAATTGATACTTTGCCTATATGTAGGTCAGTGCACCATAGTTGTGCCTAGTGCCTTTTGATTAAAGCAAGGCTGCTGAGGGTAGAGTTACAACCAACTGAGTGTTGCCACATCAGTCCTGATAACTGAACTCTGTTGCTGTAAAAGAGAAGCAAGTGCTGACAACCAGAAACTTCTCTTTCCATTTCCCAGTTTGGATACCTTCTAGGCTGATATACATATAATTTCCAGTCTCATCCATTCACTTGTTTCATGTTTCTTAAGAGCTGAATAATTTTTCATTGTGTAAATGCATGATATTTTTTATACGTTCATCAGTTGATGGACACATAGGCTGTATCCATTTTCCATCTATTATGGATAGACAAACAATAAACCTAAATGAGCAAGTGTGTCTGTAGGAAGATATCTCATCCTTTGGGTATATACCCCAAATTTGTACAGCTAGATAAAGACATAAACTTATTTGCAACTTCTTTTTTTTTTCCTTCTCATGGTTTATTTTTTTTATATTTAAAAATTTCCATCTCCTTCCCTCCTCCTCCCCCCTCCCTCCGCTCCTCCTCCCCCTTCCCTCCCCTCCTTCTCCCCCTTCCCTCCCCTTCCCTCCACCCATACCTCCCCTCCCTCCCTCTCAAGGCCAAGGAGCCATCAGGGTTCCCCACTCTATGCTAAGTCCAAGGTCCTCCCAACTCCCCCCAGGTCCAGGAAGGTGATCGACCAAGCTGAGAAGGCTCCCACAGAGCCCGTCCATGCAGAAGAATCAGAGTTCAGCGCCAATGTCCTTTGCTTCTCAGTCAGCCCCCGCTGTTGGCCACATTCAGAGAGACGGGTTTGGTCGCATGATCCATCAGTCCCATTCCAACTGGAGTTGGTGATCTCCCTTTAGTTCTGTCCCACCGTCTCCATGAGTGAACGCACCCCTCACGTTCCTGACTTTCTCCCTCATGTTCTCGCTCCTTCTGCTCCTCATCGGGACCTTGGGAGCTCAGTCCAGTGCTCCAATGTGGGGCTCAGTCACCTTCCCCATCTGTCGCCAGCTGGAGGTTCCCTCACGGTCCTGACTTTCTTTCTCATGTTCTCTCTCCTTCTGCTCCTCATCAGGACCTTGGGAGCTCAGTCCGGTGCTCCAATGTGGGGCTCTGTCATTTTCTTCATCTATCGTCAGGTGGAGGTTCTATGGTGATATGCAAGAAATTCATCAGTATGGCTATAGGAACTGGCCTTTTCAGGCTCCGTCTCCTCAGCTGCCCAAGGAACTAACTGGGGGCATCTCCCTGGAAACCTGGGAACCCCTCTAGGGTCAAGTCTCTTGACAACCCTCAGGTAGCTCCTTAAATTAAGATATATGCTTCCCTGCTCCCATATCCACCCTTCCTATATCCCAAGCACCCCATTCCTCCGAGCTCCCCCCGTTCTCCCCTTCACATTTTTCTCTCTTCTATAGCAACCTTCACCTTCACATGATCAATGGTTATGGCAGTATGAATTTTCATCAGCAATGACTTCTTGTTCCACATTCCCTTTATCCCCACCAGAATTTGCTGTCATTTGTACTTGTGGTTATTTTGTTTGGTCATTATGACTCGGTGAGATTAATTATGAAGTAATTTTAATTTGCATTCCTCTGTTGTCTACAATAATTTGACTTACTTTTAAGTTTACTCCTTTTATCTCTGTTTCTTCTTTTGACCTCTGTCTTTAGTTTTATTATCCAATATTAATGGGTTCCTTATTTTTCCTGATGCTTAGTTTTTTTCAGTTTTTGTATATTCTAGAACCTAATGTTTTGTCAGATAAAACTGTCATATTTTTCCCATTCTGTTGGTTCTTTTTTTTTTCCTAAAATGGTGGTGTCTTGCTGCATATAAATAATGCTGACTTTAGTAGGACTGACTTAGTGTTCTCTCCTGCCAGCAGAAAATAAAGGTTCACCTTTGTGCAAGTTCACATCGTGTTGTCATTTGCCATTTTAACTGGTATAAATTGGAACCTGAATAAAGTTGTGATCTGCATTTACTAACAATTAGTGAGACCGAATATCTTTTTTACCGCTTATCAGTCTTTTCTATTTCTTCTTTTTAGAAATTCATTTTCCTCAAATAACCCATTTTAGGGTTTCAGAGAAAAAGTATTGGAAAAAACTTCAGGATATTACCTAAGTTAGTCTACTTGACACCAGAAAGAGTCATTTAGAGAAATGGACTATCATTTGAAAATAGGCTCCATTAGATTTGCTTATAGATAAGGATTTCATGAAATTTCTTAACTATTAGTTTTTAGTGATTAGATCAGTACACTGGGGATGATACCACTCTGGGCACGTGGTCCTAAATGGTACATCAAAGCAGTCCAAGCATGTTATAAAGAACAAGACAGTAAGAACCACTCCTCTGTGTCTTCTGCATCAAGTGTGAGTTCCTGCTTTGCTTTCCTTCATGATGGATAACAAATGTAGTTAGATAAACCCTTTCTATCACAAGTAGGTTTTGGACATGGAATTTTACCACAACCATAGAAAATCTAACTAAGACTTAAGCTTAAGGCTTTCCAAACAAACCTCTAACAACTCATAAAAATGTCTCAATTTTTAACAAGTAGAACTTCATAAAATTAAAATGTTTGCATACAGGAAAAATAGTGCCTTTAGTAATGAAGCATCCTAGAGAATCTGAGGCTTCCTTTTATTGACATATACCTGACAGAGGTTAATACTTAGAATGTACAAATAATTAAAAAGTAAGTAAAAAAATCTAACAACCCAATCCACTTAAATCAAGAAATAAGATATATCCCCTTTTGGCTGGGTGGCGACCCTGGGCTGCCTGGAATCCCTGATCCTGTGCACTGACATTCCATCTGAACTGGTGAGTGAATGCGGACCCTGGGGCAACCTGGCCTGGAAGAGAGCACAGACCCCCAACCCCCAGCTCCCTCTGCAGGCTTGTCTCTGTTTCTCCCGTCCCTGTCTCTCCCAAGCTTTCCCTAGTGATCTCAGGTGTCCTGCTCCTGTTCTAAGGCCATCCACCCAAAGGGGTCAGACTCTGGCCTCCAGGCAGGTCTGAGGATTCCTGCGGAGGGGTGCGGGCTCCTTCAGATTGTGCTGCCAGGTTCGCTGTGTGATATTCCATCCCGCCCTGCCCCCACCTTGGCCCTTTTGTCTGGGCAGTGACCCTGGGCTGCCTGGAATCCCTGATCCTGTGCACTGACATTCCATTTGAACTGGTGAGTGAATGCGGACCCTGGGGCAACCTGCCCTGGAAGAGAGCACAGAACACCTCCCCCCTGCTCCCTCTGCAGGCTTGTCTCTGTTTCTCCCGTCCCTGTCTCTCCCAAGCTTTCCCTAGTGTTCTCAGGTGTCCTGCTCCTGTTCTAAGGCCATCCACCCAAAGGGGTCAGACTCTGGCCTCCAGGCAGGTCTGAGGATTCCTTCAAGGGAGTGCGGGCTTCTTCAGATTGTGACGCAAGGAATAGGTCCTCCACTGGCACTGGGGAGATCCAACCAGTTTCAGTCACAGCAAAGATTGGTCTAGGACACCAAGCACCTCCGGGCTCCTTTTGAAGGAAGAGATGGGCAGGCACCAATGCAGGAGCTCCTCCAACAACATGAAAGGCAACATGACATCACCACAATCCAGACATCCCGAAACAACAAGAATTGAACACCCTACCCCAGAAGATATAGAAGAAACCGACCTTAAACAATACTTTATGAAAATAATAGAGGACCTTAAACAGGAGGTAAAAAACTGCCATAAAGAAATGGAGATGACAAACAAAAAGGTAGACGAAATAAATAAATCTCTCAAAGATACCCAAGAAAAACAAGAAAAACAAGAAAAAGCAATCAAACAGGTAAGGGAAACAGTACAAGACCTGAAAAATGAAATGGAGGTATTGAAGAAAACACTCTGAGGGACGACTGGAAATGGAAACTCTGAGTAAATGAACAGAAACTTCAGAGACAAGTATTTCCAACCGAATACAAGAGATGGAAGAAAGAATCTCAGACTCTGAAGATACTATAGAGGAAATAAATTGACAGATTAAAGAACTAAACAAATCTAACAAATTCTTAACACAAAACATTCAGGAAATCTGGGACACCATGAAAAGACCAAACCAAAAAGAATAATTGGGGTAGAAGAAGGAGAAGAATTACAACTCAAAGGCCCAGAAAACATATTCAACAAAATTATAGAAGAAAACTTCCCCAACCTAAAGAAGGATGTTCCTATGAAGGTACAAGAAGCCTACAGAACACCAAATAGACTGGGTCAAAAGAAAGCATCCCCATGCCATATAATAATCAAAACACAAAACATTCAGAATAAAGAACAGATATTAAGAGCTGCAAAGGAAAAAGGTCAAGTAACATATAAAGGGAAACCTATCAGAATTACACCTGATTTCTCAATGGAAACCATGAAAGCCAGAAGAGCTTGGATAGATGTGCTACAGACACTAAGGGAACATGGATGCAAGCCTAGACTACTATACCCAGCAAAGCTTGCATTCACCATTGATGGAGAAAACAAGATATTCCAGGACAAAAACAGATTTAAACAGTACGTAGCCACAAATCCAGCCTTGCAGAAAGTAATAGAAGGAAAATCACAAACCAAGGAGTCCAACAACGCCCACAATAACTCAGGCATCTAGCAACCCTTCACCAGCACAACTAGAAGAAGGGAAACACACAAACTCTACTACTAAAAATGACCGAAGTTAACAACCACTGGTCATTAATATCACTTAATATCAATGGACTCAATTCACCTATAAAAAGGCACAGGCTAAGAGACTGGATACGAAAACAGGATCCAACATTCTGCTGTTTACAAGAAACACACCTCAACCAAAAAGACAGACACCTACTCAGAGTAAAGGGTTGGGAAAAGGTTTATCAAGCAAATGGACCTAAGAAACAAGTGGTGTGGCCATACTAATTTCCAACAAAGTTGACTTCAAACTAAAATCAATCAGAAGAGATGGAAAGGGACACTTTATACTCATAACAGGAAAAATCTATCAGAATGAAGTCTCAACCCTGAATATGCCCCTAATATAAAAGTTCCCACTTATGTAAAAGAAACACTTCTAGAACTCAAGGCAGCCATCAAACCACACACACTAATAGTTGGAGACTTCAACACTCCTCTCTCACCAATGGACAGGACAATCAGACAGAAACCTAACAGAGAATTGAAAGACTTAATGGAGGTAATGAACCAAATGGACTTAACAGACATCTATAGAACATTCCACCCAAACAGGAAAGAATATACCTTCTTCTCTGCGGCACATGGAACCTTTTCGAAAATTGACCACATACTTGGTAACAAAGCAAACTTCCACAGTTACAAAAACGTATTAGTAACCACCTGCATCTTACCGGATCACCATGGATTAAAATTGGAATTCAACAACAATGCTACCCCCAGAAAGTCCACAAACTCATGGAAACTGAACAGTCAACTACTGATCCACACCTGGGTCAAGGAAGAAATAAAGAAAGAAATTAAAGTCTTTCTTGAATTTAATGAAAACAAAGACACAACATACTCAAACCTATGGGACACAATGAAAGCAGTGCTAAGAGGAAAGTTCATAGCACTAAGTGCCCACTTAAAGAAAACAGAGAAAGCACTCACTGGTGACTTAACAGCACACCTGAAAGCTCTAGAAAAAAAAGAAGCAGACTCACCTAGGAGGTGTAGAACACGGGAAATTATCAAACTGAGGGCAGAAATCAATAAAATAGAAACACAGAAAACAATCCAAAGAATCAATGAAACAAAAAGCTGGTTCTTGGAGAAAATCAACAAGATTGACAAACCCTTAGCCAAACTAATCAAACGGCAGAGAGAGAACAAGCAAATTAAAAGATCAGAAATGAAAAGGGGGACATAACCACAGACACAGAGGAAATTCAGAGAATCATTAGATCTTACTACAAAAGCCTGTATGCCACAAAATTGGAAAATGTAAAAGAAATGGACACTTTTTTAGATAAATACCATATACCAAAGTTAAACCAGTACCAGGTAAATGCTCTAAATCGTCCTGTTAGTCGTGAAGAATTAGAAACTGTTATCAGAAACCTCCCTACCAAAAAGAGCCCAGGACCAGATGGTTTCAATGTGGAATTCTACCAGAACTTCCAAGAAGACCTAATACCTATACTCCTTAAGGTATTTCATAATATAGAAACACAAGAGTCACTGCCAAATTCCTTCTATGAAGCTACAGTTACCCTGATACCTAAACCACACAAAGACTCAACCAAGAAAGAGAATTACAGGCCAATCACACTCATGAACATCGGTGCAAAAATTCTCAATAAAATACTGGCAAACAGAATCCAAGAACACATTAGAAAAATTATCCATTACGATCAAGTAGGCTTCATCCCAGAGATGCAGGGCTGGTTCAACATACGAAAATCTATCAATGTAATCCATCATATAAATAAACTGAAGGAAAAAAAACATATGGTCATCTCATTAGATGCTGAAAAAGCATTTGACAAAATTCAGCACCCTTTTATGATAAAGGTCTTGGAGAGATTAGGGATACAAGGGTCATTCCTAAATATAATAAAAGCTATTTACAGCAAGCTGACAGCTAACATCAAATTAAACGGAGAGAAACTCAAGGCTATCCCACTAAATTCAGGAACACGACAAGGCTGTCCACTCTCTCCTTATCTCTTCAAAATAGTGCTTGAAGTTCTAGCAATAGCAATAAGACAACATAAGGGAATCAAGGGGATTCAATTTGGAAAGGAAGAAGTTAAACTTTCATTATTTGCAGATGATATGATAGTATACATAAGCAACCCCAAAAACTCCATCAAAGAACTCCTACAGCTGATAAACTAACTCCTTCAGTAACGTGGCAGGTTACAAGATCAACTCCAAAATATCAGTCGCCCTCCTATACACAAAGGATAAGGAAGCAGAGAGGGAAATCAGAGAAGTATCACCTTTCACAATAGCCACAAATAGCATAAGATATCTGGGAGTATCTCTAACCAAGGAAGTGAAGGATTTATTTGACAAGAACTTTACGTCTTTGAAGAAAGAAATTGAAGAGGATACCAGAAAATGGAAGGATCTCCCCTGCTCGTGGATTGGGAGGATCAACATAGTAAAAATGGCAATTCTACCAAAAGCAATCTATAGATTCAATGCAATCCCAATCAAGGTCCCATTAAAATTCTTCACAGAGATTGAGAGGACAATAATCAACTTTATATGGAAAAACAAGAAACCCAGGATAGCCAAAAAAATCTTATACAATAAAGGTACTTCTGGAGGCATTACCATCCCTGACTTCAAACTCTATTACAGAGCTACAGTATTGAAAACAGCTTGGTATTGGCATAAAAACAGAGAAGTTGACCAATGGAATCGTATAGAAGACCCGGATCTTAAACCACAAACCTACGAACGCCTTATTTTTGATAAAGGACCCAAAAGTACACAATGGAAGAAAGAGGGCATCTTCAACAAATGGTGCTGGCATAACTGGATGTCAACCTGTAGAAGAATGAAAGTAGATCCATATCTATCACCATGCACAAAACTCAAGTCCAAATGGATTAAAGACCTCAATATTAATCTGAACACATTGAGCTTGATAGAGGAGAAAGTGGGAAGTACTCTACAACAAATGGGCACAGGGAACCATTTCCTACGCATAACCCCAGCTGCACAGACATTAAGGGCAACATTGAATAAATGGGACCTCCTGAAGTTGAGCAGCTTCTGTAAAGCAAAGGACATTGTCACTAAGACACAAAGGCAGCCTACTGACTGGGAAAAGATCTTCACCAACCCTGCAACTGACAAAGGTCTGATCTCTAAAATATATAAGGAACTCAAGAGACTAGACGGTAAAATGCCAATTAACCCAATTAAAAAATGGGGTGCTGAACTGAACAGAGAATTCTCAACAGAAGAATTTCAAATGGCCAAAAGACACTTAAGGTCATGCTCAACCTCCCTAGCTATCAGGGAAATGCAAATCAAAACAACTTTGAGATATCATCTTACACCTGTCAGATTGGCTAAAATCCAAAACACCAATAATAACCTTTGCTGGAGAGGTTGTGGAGTAAGGGGTACACTCATCCATTGCTGGTGGGAATGCACACTTGTGCAACCACTTTGAAAAGCAGTGTGGCGGTTTCTCAGGAAATTCGGGATCAACCTACCCCAGGACCCAGCAATTCCACTATTTGGAATCTACCCAAGAGATGCCCAATCATACTACAAAAGCATATGCTCATCTATGTTCATAGCAGCATTATTTGTAATAGCCAGATCCTGGAGACAACCTAGATGCCCTTCAGTGGAAGAATGGATGAAGAAACTGTGGAATATATACATGCTAGAATACTACTCAGTGGTAAAAAAAACAATGACATCTTGAATTTTGCAGGCAAATGGATGGAAATAGAAAACACTATTCTGAGTGAGGTAACCCAGACCCAAAAAGATGAACATGGGATGTACTCACTCATAATTGATTTCTAGCCATAATTAAAGGACATCGAGTCTATAAATTTGGGATCCTTGAGAAGATAATAAGAAGGTGAACTCCCAAAAAAAGATATAGCAATCCTCGTGGATATTGGAAGCAGACACCATCGCCAGGCAAAATTGGTAACTTGAGGGTTGGGCGAGACTGGGCTAAGGGAAGATGGGGAGAGAAAAGTGTGAAGGGGAGAATGGGGGGAGCTTGGAGGAATGGGATGCTTGGGATACAGGAAGGGTGGATATGGGAGCAGGGAAGCATATATCTTAATTTAAGGAGCCACCTGAGGGTTGTCAAGAGACTTGACCCTAGAGGGGTTCCCAGGTTTCCAGGGAGACGCCCCCAGTTAGCTCCTTGGGCAGCTGAGGAGAGGGAGCCTGAAAAGGCCAGTTCCTATAGCCATACTGATGAATTTCTTGCATATCACCATAGAACCTCCACCTGACGATAGATGAAGAAAATGACAGAGCCCCACATTGGAGCACCGGACTGAGCTCCCAAGGTCCTGATGAGGAGCAGAAGGAGAGAGAACATGAGAAAGAAAGTCAGGAACGCGAGGGGTGCGTTCAGTCATGGAAACGGTGGGACAGAACTAATGGGAGATCACCAACTCCAGTTGGAATGGGACTGATGCATCATGCGACCAAACCCTTCTCTTTGAATGTGGCCAACAGCGGGGGCTGACTGAGAAGCAAAGGACAATGGTGCTGGGCTCTGATTCTTCTGCATGGACGGGCTCTGTGGGAGCCTTCTCAGCTTGGTTGATCACCTTCCTGGACCTGGGGGGAGTTGGGAGGACCTTGGTCTTAGCATAGAGTAGGGAACCCTGATGGCTCCTTGGCCTTGAGAGGGAGGGAGGGGAGGTATGGGTGGAGGGGAGGGAAGGGCAGGGGAAGAAGGAGGGGAGGGAAGGGGGAGGAGGAGGGGAGGAGATGGAAATTTTTAAATATAAAAAAATAAACCATGAGAAAAAAAAGAAATAAGATATATAAGCAGGTGATATTAGCAGATTTTAGCATGATGATGAGGAACCAAGCCTAGGTAGCAAACTTGTACGATAAAGCATTTCCCATTGAAGCCATCACCCATGCTTAACACAACTGAGTTTCTGATTTTCTTTCTTGTTGGTAAATTTCCCCATCGTATATAATGTTATGATGCAACCTATTCCCCATTTTTACTATCCAATTATTTCCCTATTCTTCCTCAACTTTTCTTCCCCACCTATATATGCTTTGTTTTAAATCCCACTGAGTATATATAATGTGTTCCTAAAGTACCTGAATGTAGTATCAACAGTCAGAACAATAACAGTCTCAGAAACCAAATATCCAGAGAAAACTGACTGACTCCCAGTTCACCATCAATTGCTCCTTAGGCACAAATGAGAATTCATGATCCTATATTCTAGCAATTCAGGGATTTTATTCAACTTGACCTTGTCCAGGCCTTGTGCATGCTATCACAGCTGCTTTGAGTCCATGCATGCAACAGCACTGTCACATCCGGAATATATATATATATATATATATATATATATATATATTGCTGCAGCCTTCCCCTCCTAGTTCCTACAATCTGTTTACTCAGTCTTCTGTGATGATCGCTGAGGTACAGATTTAGGGGTTGTCTTACTGGTGTATCCACAGATTTTCATCTGTTTCCTGACATGTAGTAGGTCTTTGTCTCAACAGACATATAGTGAAAAAATTATTTCTGCCTGTAGGGTAAAAGGGCCAGGCCAAAAAAACAAAACAAACAAAAAACCAAAACCAAAAACAACAACAACAACAAAAACCATCTTGGCCCTTAAATCAGAGCCAGTGAAAGAAACACACCCAGACTGGGAAACCAGAGCCTGTGAAAGAAAAACACTCTGTCTCTGAATGTAGAGCCCAAGGTCTGAAAAGGGCCAGTGAGAGAAACATACTTTGGCCCTGAAACCAGAGCCAAATCTATGCCTGACCAACTGAGCATGAAACTAACTAATCCCTGCACAGGGAAAACAATCAATTCCAAAAAGAATTTTGGGTGTGGAACTTCTTTCTCCAGAGTTAAGCTGAATCTTTGCTGGAAAACTATCTGTGCAGAATGAAGCAGATAAGCGATGAACCTCTCTGCTGGGAAACTCCCTTTTGAAGTGGGCCACAAAGCAAGGGGCATTTCTGCCGTGAAATTCCCTTAGGCAAGTGCAATGGAAATAATAACATTTTGCTAGAGTCAGAGAAGATTGCAATATTTCTGCAAGGGCTTTCTCCTTAGCACTGAGAAGCAGAAGAAGTAATCTCTTGTATCAGAGCAGAGAAGAAATATACCTGTCTGATGGGAGGCTCCCTTTAGTTGAGTGAAGCAGAGAAGCAAGGGATACCTCTGCTGGGAAACTACCTGAGGGAGTGGAGCAGAGTTCAACTGGAGAAGCTGTTTTTAATAGACGGGCAGAATTGCCTCATTTTGCAGCGACCATTCCCCATGGGAACGCAGCTTCAGGTGTAGCCTGACTTCCTGACAAGTCAGGATATCATTCTCTTCACTGTTGTAGGTCTCCAGAACACCACGGCCATATGTAGATATTGACTTCTCATCAAATCAGGATACAGTTTTCTTCATAGCTATTATACTTGTAGGTATAGTCTGACTTCTGACAGTAAAGATAACTTTCCCATTTGAACTTCTTCTGTTGAGAATTCTCTGTTCAGTTCAATACCCCATCTTTTAATTGGGTTAATTAGAATTTTAATGTCTAGTTTCTTGAGTTCTAATTCAAAAGACACTTAAGATCATGTTCAACCTCCTAAGTGATCAGGGAAATGCAAATAAAAACAACTTTGCGATACCATCTTACACCTGTCAGAATGGCTAAAATCAAAAACACCAATGATAACCTATGCTGGAGAGGATGTAGAGTAAGTGAAATACTCGTCCATTGCTGCTGGGAATGCAAACTTGTGCAATCAGTTTGGAAATTAGTGTGGTGGTTTCTTAGAAAATAGGGAATCAGCCTAACTCAGCATCCAGCAAAACCACTCTTGGGAATATACCCAAGAGATGCCCAATCATATTACAAAACATTTGTTCAACTATGTTCATAGCAGCATTTTTGTAATAGCCAGAACCTGGAAACAACCTAGATGCCCCTCAATGAAGAATGGATAAAGAAAGTGTGGAATATATACACATTAGTGTACTACTCAGTGGTTAAAAAAATGACATTTTGAATTTTGCATGCAAATGGATAGAAATAGAAAACACTCTCCTGAGTGAGATATCCCAGACCCAAAAAGAGGAATATGGTATGTACTCATTCATTAGTGGACTCTAGCCATAAATAAAGGACATTAAGCCTATAGTTCACAAGCCTAGAGAATCCAAATATCAAGGTGAACCCAACAAAAACATATATAGATCCTCCTGGAAATTGGAAGCAAACAAGATTGCTGGACAAAAGTTGGGAGCATGGGGGTGAGGGTAGGGGTCAGGGTGAGGTTGGGGGGAAGGGAGAGCGGGAAAGAAGGGAAAGGGAAAGACTGGTGAGAGCTTGGGGGAGTGGGAGGGTAAAGATGGAGAAAGGGCAGATAGAGGAGCAGAGAAGAAGATATGTGCATTAAGGGAACCATTTTAGGGTTAGCAAGAGACTTGGCTCTAGATGGGATCCCAGGTGTCCACGGGGATGTCCCCAGCTAGGTCCTTGGTCAGCAGAGGAGAGGTTGCCTGACCTGTCCTTGTACCATATCCACAGTGATGAATATCTTGAATATCACCATAGAACCTTCATCTGGCAATGGATGGAGATAGAGACAGAGACCCACATCAGAGCACTGGACTGAGCCCCCGAGGTCCAGTTGAAGGGCAGGAGGGAGAAGATGAGCAAGGAAGTCTGGACCACGAGGTGTTGTTCCACCCACAGAGACAGTATGCGTGTTCTAATGGAGCTCACCAAATCCAGCTGGACTGGGACTGAACGAGCATGTAATCAAACCGGACTCTCTGATTGTGGCTGACAATGGGGGCTGACTGAGAAGACATTGATAAAGGCACTGGGACTTGTTGTTACTGCATGTACAGGCTTTTGGGGACCCTAGTCTATTTGGATGGACATCTTCCTAGGCCTGGATGTAGGGGGGAGGGCCTTGGACTTCCTACAGGGCAGGGTTCCCTTCCCTCTCTTAAGGAGAGAAGGGGAGAAAGAAGGGAGAGTGGGGGAAGGGAATGGAAGGAGGGGAGGAAGTGTAAATATTTAAATGGAAAAATAAAATTAACTAATGTAGTGATGAGGTGAGCAGGCCTGCTTTTTGTCCTGCCCAGCTCCCTCACAGCTAGCTTATGCCCCCAAAATAACAACACACAAACTGTATTCATTTAAGCACTGCCTGGCCCATTAGTTTTAGTCTCTTATTGGCTAATTCTCACATGTTGCTTTAACCCATATTTAGTAATCTGTATAGCACCACGAGGTGGTGTCTTACAGGGAAAGATTCTAGCCTACATCCATCTCAGGTCGAAGAATCATGGTGACTGACTCACTTCCCTACTTCCCAGCATTCTGTTTTGTCCACTCCACCCACCTATGTTCTGACCTATCAGGCCAAGCAGTTTCTTTATTAATTAACCAATGAATGCAATACATAGAAAGAAGACCCACCTACATCAAACTAATTAATTAAAAATAGTGGAAGAATTTAAACAAAAGATTACTTTCCCTCCAGAACTGTAAATCATGCACTGATGAGGGTTGAGTGCTACACTAACTATGAGTATATTGATAACTACTAAGGAAGAACTTTATTATTATACACACTTTGTAAAATGATATTTTTTTCATTATCTTTTAAGACATTGGACCTAACCAGTTACATGTTTTGGACTATGATAATCTTCCATACATTAATTCTCCCTTGTAGTGTAGGCTTTAAATGCAATCATAAAGTGGTTAGTTACTCTCATACCTATTATATACTCAGGTATATATGTGAGTATATAAGAGAGCTTATATACTCAGGGAGGATATTATTTTAGATCAATAGATTCAAAGACAATTAAGTGTTGTGTGATACTATTCCTTAGGGAGACATGAACCAACTAGTCAACAAAGAGAAGAACCCCCAACAGACCTATCTAAGGATAACACCAAAATCAAAATTGTTGAACAATTGAGGTTTACTTGGGCCACTCACAGGATTGAGTATTTATGGAAGAAGATCCGACTTCTGGTGGTTTGAAAGAAAAAGACCACCATAGGCTCTTTGAATGTTTGGTCGGCAGTTGGTGAATATGTGTGGGTTTAGGGAAGGACAAAATGGTGGAGGATGTGTGTCACTAAAAATTGGTTTGACAGTTTTCCAAAGGCCACAATATTCACAATTCTGTCTGTTTCTGTCTCTGTTTCTCCATTTCTCACTTTCTCTTTCTCTCCTGACTTCAGATAGGATTTAAGTTCTCAGGTATAACCCCGGCACTGTGTAGGCAGATACACCATGTGTTTCCTCGCCATTACTCTTGTTGGAGGACATATGCCACTAGGAGTAGTCTTTGCTTTTTCAAAAGACCACAGCTTCATTCGATTCTCTCCCTCTTTAATTTCTCTCTTACACACACACACAGACACACACACACACACAAAATAAACCACACAGACGCACACACAAATTCCTTCCTGAGGATGTCAGCTCTCAGCCTTTCCTAGAACACTGTGATGACTGGTGTAATGCCCGGTTCTCTACCATGAAAATCATGGCCTCAAATATCCTCCAGAACCCTGAATACAAAATTAGATACTTTTTTATATGTTGCCTTGGAAACATTGCTTTGTCACATCACTAGAAAAGTGAATAAGACCTCTGTCATTACAAGCCCACTTCTTCAGGGGCATCAGCTCAACAAACCTAAAAATCTCACAGGTAACATCATGTCTCACAGACTCATCATGTCTCACAGACTCACAAATGTTCAGAGTCTTGTTTATCTTTATTTATATTTTCTTCTTCTAGGAAGTTAATTTTCTTTTCAAGATTTTCTCAGTTTTCCTTCCTACTTATCTTGACATTAAGGGGGAGAGTTTTAGTGTCTTTGATCAATTACAGAGAATACCTGAAACTTTTGAGTGCTTTACATTCTTTTTTTTTAAGTTTTTTATTTTTTTATATTTTTCTCATTTTTTTATTAAAGATTTCCATCTCTTCCCCGTTCCCTCCCCTCCCTTCCACCCATACCCCCACTCCACCCCTCTCCAGGACAAAGAGCCATCAGGGTTCCCTTCACTATGTTAAGTCCAAGGTCCTCCCAGCTCCCCCTAAGTCCAGGAAGGTGAGCAACCAAACTGACAAGGCTCACAGTGAGCCCATCCATGCTGTAGAGTTCATGTTCATTGCCGTTGTCCTTGGTTTCTCAGTCCTCCTCCACCATCAGCCACATTCAGAGAGTCCGGTTTGGTCCCCTGTTCCATCAGTCCCATTCCAGCTGGACTTGGTGGTCTCCCGTTAGATCTGTCCCACCGTCTCAATGGGTAAACGCACTCCTCACGGTCCTGACTTCCTTGCTCATGATCTCCCTCCTTTTGCTCCTCATCGGGACCTTGGGAGCTCAGTTCGGTGCTCCTATGTGGGGCTCTGTCATTTTCTCCATCCAATGGCAGGTGAAGGTTCTATGGTGATATGCAAGATATTCATGAGTATGGCAATAGGATCTGGCCACCCCTGGCACCCTCTCCTCAGCTGCCCAAGGACCTAGCTGGGGGCGTCTTCCTGAACACCTGGGAACCCCTCTAGAGTCAAGTCTCTGCCAACCCTAGAATGGCTCCCTTAATAAAAATATATAATTCCTTGTTCCCATATCCACTTTTCCTATATCCCAACCATCCTATTCCCCCAAGCACTTCCCATCCTCCACTTCACACTTTTCTCTCCCCATTCCCCCCTCCCCCCATCCCACCCCACCCCCATGTTCCCATTTGTTGTCCGGCAATCTTGTCTATTTCCAGTATCCAGGAGGATAACTATATGGTTTTCTATCGGTTCACCTTCTTATATAGCTTCTCTAGGATTTTATACAAATTATAGGCTCGATGTCCTTTATTTATGGCTAGAAACCAATTATGAGTGAGTACATCCCATATTCATCTTTTTGGGCCTGGGTTACCTCACTCAGGATGGTGTTTTCTATTTCCATCCATTTGCATGCAAAATTCAAGATGTCATTGTTTTTTTTACCGTGGAGTAGTACTCTAATATGTATATATTCCACACTTTCTTCATCCATTCTTCCACTGAAGGGCATCTAGGTTGTTTCCAGGTTCTGGCTATTACAAATAATGCTGCTATAAACATAGTTGAATGAATGCATTTGTCACATGATTGGGCATCTATTGGGTAAATTCCCAACAGTGGGATTGCTGGGTCCTGGGGAAGGTTGATCCGAAATTTCCTGAGAAACCTCCACACTGCTTTCCAAAGCAGTTGCACAAGTTTGCATTCCCACCAGCAATGGGTGAGTGTACCTGTTACTCCACATCCTCTCCAGCAAAGGCTATTATTGGTGTTTTTGATTTTAACCATTCTGACAGGTGTAAGATGGTATCTCAATGATGTTTTGATTTGCATTTCCCTGATTGCTAAGGAGGTTGAGCATGACCTTAAGTGTCTTTTGGCCATTCGAACTTGGTCTGTTGGGAACTCTCTGTTCAGTTGAGTGCCCCATTTTTTAATTGGGTTCATTAGCATTTTAAAGTCTAGTCTCTTGAGTTCCTTATATATTTTGGAGATCAGACCTTTGTCTGTTGCAGGGTTGGTGAAGATCTTTTCCCAGTCAGTAGGATGCCTTTTTGTCTTAGTGAGAGTGTCCTTTGCTTTACAGAAGCTGCTCAGCTTCAGGAGGTCCCATTTATTCAATGTTGCCCTTAATGTCTGTGCTGCTGGGGCTATACGTAGGAAGCGGTCTCCTGTGCCCAAATGTTGGAGAGTACTTCCCACTTTCTCCTCTATCAAGCTCAATGTGTTCAGATTAATATTGAGGTCTTTAATCCATTTGGACTTGAGTTTTGTGCAAGGTGATAGACACGGATCTACTTTCATTCTTTTACAGGTTGACATCCAGTTATGCCAGCACCATTTGTTGAAGATGCTTTCTTTCTTCCATCGTGTGCTTTTAGCTCCTTTATCAAAAATCAGGTGTTCATAGGTTTGTGGGTTAAGATCTGGGTCTTCTATTCGATTCCATTGGTCGACTTCACTATTTTTATGCCAATACCAAGCTGTTTTCAATACTGTAGCTCTGTAATAGAGTTTGAAGTCAGGGATGGTAATGCCTCCAGAAATTCCTTTATTGTATAAGATTGTTTTGGCTATCCTGGGTTTCTTGTTCTTCCATATAAAGTTGATTATAGTCCTCTCAAGATCTGTGAAGAATTTTGTTGGGACTTTGATGGGGATTGCATTAAATCTATAGATTGCCTTTGGTAGTATTGCCATTTTTACTATGTTGATCCTCCCAATCCAAGAGCAAGGGAGATCCTTCCATTTTCTGGTATCCTCTTCAATTTCTTTCTTCAAAGACGTAAAGTTCTTGTCAAATAGGTCTTTCACTTCCTTGGTTAGAGTTACCCCAAGATATTTTATGCTATTTGTGGCTACCGTGAAAGGTGAAGCTTCTCTGATTTCTTTCTCTGCTACCTTATCCTTTGTATATAGGAGGGCGACTGATTTTTTGGAGTTGATCTTGTAACCTGCCACAATTCTAAAGGAGTTTATCAGCTGTAGGAGTACTATGGTGGAGTTTTTCGGGTCGCTTATGTACACTATCATATCATCTGCAAATAACGAAAGTTTAACTTCTTCCTTTCCAATTCGAATCCCATTGATCCCCTTGTTTTGTCTTATTGCTATTGCTAGAACTTCAAGCACTATATTGAAGAGATAAGGAGAGAGTGGACAGCCTTGTTGCATTCCTGAATTTAGTGGGATGGCCTTGAGTTTCTCTCCGTTTAATTTGATGTTAGCTATCAGCTTGCTGTAAATAGCCTTTATTATATTTAAGAATGACCCCTGTATCCCTAATCTCTCCAAGACCTTTATCATAAAGGGGTGCTGAATTTTGTCAAATGCTTTTTCTGCATCTAATGAGATGATCATATGCTTTTTTTCCTTTAGTTTATTTATATGATGGATTACATTGATAGATTTTCGTACGTTGAACCAGCCCTGCATCTCTGGGATAAAGCCTACTTGATCATAGTGGATAATTTTTCTAATGTGTTCTTGGATTCTGTTTGCCAGTATTTTATTGAGAATTTTTGCATCGATGTTCGTGAGTGAGATTGGCCTGTAATTCTCTTTCTTGGTTGAGTCTTTGTGTGGTTTAGGTATCAGGGTAATTGTAGCTTCATAAAAGGAATTTGGCAATGACTGTTCTGGAAGTTCTGGTAGAATTCTGCATTGAACCCATCAGGTCCTGGGCTTTTTTTGGTAGGGAGGTTTCTGATAACAGTTTCTAATTCTTCGCGACTAACAGGACGATTTAGAGCATTTATCTGGTCCTGGTTTAACTTTGATATATGGTACTTATCTAAAAAAGTGTCCATTTCTTTTATATTTTCCAATTTTGTGGCATACAGGCTTTTGTAGTAAGATCTAATGATTCTCTGAATTTCCTCTGTGTCTGTGGTTATGTCCCCCTTTTCATTTCTGATCTTATTAATTTGCATGTTCTCCCTCTGCCGTTTGATTAGTTTGGCTAAGGGTTTGTCAATCTTGTTGATTTTCTCCAAGAACCAGCTTCTTGTTTCATTGATTCTTTGGATTGTTTTCTGTGTTTCTATTTTGTTGATTTCTGCCCTCAGTTTGATCATTTCCAGTCTTCTACTCTTCCTAGGTGAGTCTGCTTCTTTGTTTCCAGAGCTTTCAGGTTTGCTGTTAAGTCTCCAATGTGTGCTTTCTCCGTTTTTTTTAAGTGGGCACTTAGAGCTATGAATTTTCCTCTTAGCACTGCTTTCATAGTGTCCCATAAGTTTGAGTATGTTGTGTCTTTATTTTCTTTAAATTCAAGAAAGACTTTCATTTCTTTCTTTATTTATTTTCCTTGACCCAGCTGTGGTTCAGTAGTTGACTGTTCAGTTTCCATGAGTTTGTAGGCTTTCTGGGGGTAGCATTGTTGTTGAATTCTAATTTTAATCCATGGTGATCCGATAAGATGCAGGTGGTTACTAATATGTTTTTGTAACTGTGGAAGTTTGCTTTGTTACTGAGTATGTGGTCAATTTTCAAAAAGGTTCTATGGGCCGCAGAGAAGAAGGTATATTCTTTCCTATTTGGGTGGAATGTTCTATAGATGTCTGTTAAGTCCATTTGGTTCATTACCTCTATTAAGTCTCTTAATTCTCTGTTAGGTTTCTGTCTGATTGACCTGTCCATTGGTGAAAGAGGAGTGTTGAAGTCTCCCACTATCAGTGTGTTTGGTTTCATGGCTGTCTTGAGTTCTAGTAATGTTTCTTTTATATAAGTGGGTGCTTTTGTATTAGGGGCATAGGTATTCAGGATTGAGACTTCATTCTGATAGATTTTTCCTGTAATGAGTATAAAGTGTCCCTTTCCATCTCTTCTGATTGATTTTAGTTTGAAGTCAACTTTGTTAGAAATTAGTATGGCCACACCGGCTTGTTTCTTAGGTCCATTTGCTTGATAAACCTTTTCCCAACCCTTTACTCTGAGTTGATGTCTGTCTTTGTGGTTGAGGTGTGTTTCTTGTAAACAGCAGAATGTTGGATCCTGTTTTCGTATCCTATCTCTTAGCCTGTGCCTTTTCCTTTTTATAAGTGAATTGAGTCCATTGATATTAAGTGATATTCATGACCAGTGGATGCTAACTCCGGTTGTCATTTTTTTTTTGGTAGTAGAGATTGTGTGTTTCCTTTCTTTGAGATGTGCTGGTGAAGGGTCACTAGATGTCTGAGTTATTTTGGGCAATGCTGGACTCCTTTGTTTGTGAATTTCCTTCTATTACTTTCTGTAAGGCTGGATTTGTGGCTATGTATTGTTTAAATTTGTTTTTATTCTGGAATATTTTGTTTTCTCCATTTATAGTGAATGAAAGCTTGGCTGGGTATAGTAATCTGGGCTTGCATCCATGGTCTCTTTGTTTCTGCAAAACATCTATCCAGGACCTTCTGGCTTTCATGGTTTCCATAGAGAAGTCAGGTGTTAGTCTGATAGGTTTACCTTTATATGTTACTTGACCTTTTTCCTTTGCAGCTCTTAATATCTGTTCTTCATTCTGTATGTTTTGTGTTTTGATTATAATATGGCAAGGGGTTGTTTTTTTTGATCCAGTCTATTTGGTGTTCTGTAAGCTTCTTGAACCTTAATAGGAATATCTTTCTTTAAGTTTGGGAAGTTTTCTTCTACAATTTTATTAAATATATTTTCTGAACCATTGAGCTGTAATTCTTCTCCTTCTTTTATGCCTATTATTCTTAGGTTCGGTCTTTTTATTGTGTCCCAGATTTCCTGAATGTTTTGTGATAAGAATTTGTTGGATTTGCTGTTTTCTTTGATCAGTGCATTTATTTTCTCTATGGTATCTTCAGAAACTGAGATCCTTTCTTCTATCTCTTGTATTCTGTTGGTTATGCTTGTTTCTGTAGTCTCTGTTCATTTACATAGATTTTCCATATCCAGCTGGCCCTCGGGTTGTGTTTTCTTCCTTGCCTCCATTTCAGTTTTCAAGTCTTGCACTGTTTCCATTATCTGTTTGATTGTTTTTTCTTGGTTTCCTAGGATATCATTTACGGATTTACTCAATTCTTCAAACTTTTAGTTATTCTCCTCGTCCATTTCCTTAAGGGAGTTTTTCACCTCCTGTTTAAGGGACTCTATTACTTTCATAAAGTCAATTTTTTCTACTTCTTCTTGATTAGTGTGTTCAAGTCCTCCTGTTATAAGTTCGCTGGGTTCTGGTGTTTTCATGTTGATTTTCAAATTGTTGGAGGAATTCTTGCATTGGCACCTGCCCATTTCTTCCTCTGAATAATCCCCTTTGGGTCTTCTTTTAGAAGTTCAATTCACCCCAATGAATTCAATTCACTCACCCCAATGAATGATGGATCCTCTGGCAAACTGTCAGGTCTCCTTGCAGGCCAAACAGCTCGCTGACAAAGGGCCTACCTTGCCGCAGGCAGACTAATGAAGGAGGGGACCTCCCACCGGCCTGGGTGCACTTAATTCCAGGTCCCTGGCACCCAAACAGGCTGAGCTGTGGGATTTTGTGGCCCCAAAGACGGGAGGATGAGGCGGGGGTGGGGGTACTGGGTGCAAGCTGGGAAGGGACAGAAAGAGAGAGGCAGTATCCGGGGAGAATAACCCCTGCAGGAAGATCAGGAAATGTGTGTGGTGGGGATGTGGTTGGGGAATGTCGGTGGTCCCTCTCCGGGCAGCTGCCATGGTCCTCACCCCAATGAATGATGGATCCTATGGCAGACAGTCAGGTCTTCTTGCAGGCCAAGCAGCTCAATGACAAAGGGCCTACCTTGCTGCGGGCAGGCTAATGAAGGAGGGGACCTCCCACCGGCCTGGGTGCACTCAATTCCAGGTCCCTGGCGCCCAAACAGGCTGAGCTGTGGGATTTTGTGGCCCCAAAGACAGCAGGATGAGGCGGGGGGGGAGGGGAGGAGTTCTGGGTGCAAGCTGGGAAGGGACAGGAAGAGAGAGGCAGTATCCGGGGAGAATAACCCCTGCAGGAAGAGCAGGAAGTGTGTGTGTGGGGGGAGGGGTTAGGGAATGTCGGTGGTCCCTCTCCGGGCAGCTGCCGTGGTTCAGGCACTCACTCCTCACTCACCCCAAAGAATAATGGATCCTCTGGCAGACTGTCAGGTCTCCTTGCAGGCCAAGCAGCTCAGTGACAAAGGGCCTACCTTGCTGCAGGCAGGCTAATGGGCAGTTATTTTTCCATCTGTCAATATTCAAACATCCAGGGTCCCTTGAATTTTTCAAAGATGAGTGTTTACCTGTGGAGATAAAAACAGAATCCTTCCCCCATTCTATATGTTTTTCTTACCACCTGTATGAATATCATCATTGTGTATGAGCTATCATTTCACCTTTCCAAGAGGTTTCTCCTCTTCATATCTAACCTTTATTAATATTGATGGTATCCACAATGTTTCTTCTCCTGTGGAAACAAGAGCAAAACCCCTTCCCCAACGTAGCACATCTCCTGGCTTCCATTGAGAGGTCAGCACATCTTTGAAATAAATCAGTTGATTTAGTTCAGCAAAGTTTTCCATTATCCAACGTCTTTCTGCTGCTGTTGTTTCTTTCTCATTTGCGTTAAGAAAATTCAAGGTTAATAAAGCATTATGCAATCTATTTCTGGGGGTATTTTCCATCCCTTTCTGTTTGTTCAGCATATTCTTTATAGTATGATTTGATCTTTCTATAACTGCCTGACCTGTAGGATTATTTGGTATACCTGTATTATGCTTTATATTATAATAATCAAAAAAGCATTTAATTTTCTTAGACACATATGCTGGACCATTGTCTGTCTTTATTTGTGCAGGTATACCCATGATGGCCATAACTTCCAATAAATGTGTGATTACTGAATCAACCTTTTCTGAGCTCAGGGCAGTAGCCCATTGAAAACCTGAATACGTATCTATGGTGTGGTGTACATATTTTAATTTACCAAATTCCATAAAGTGAAACACATCCATCTGCCAGATTTCATTCCTTTGAGTACCCTTTGGGTTACTCCCTGCAGGCAACGGTGTTTGATTATAGAAAGAACAAGTAGGACATCTCTTTATAATCTCCTTAGCTTGTTGCCATGTAATGGAAAATTCTTTCTTTAGGCCTTTACTATTAAAGTGATGCTTTTTATGAAATTCTGAGGCCTGCAAAACACTTCCAATCAATAATTGATCAATCTCAGCGTTACCTTGTTCTAGAGGACCAGGCAGACCCGTATGGGACCGGATGTGTGTTATGTACATTGGACAAAGCCTATTCCTGATTATGTTTTGTACCTGGATAAACAATGAAGTCAACTCTGTGTCCTCTGGTATAAATTCAGCAGTTTCAATATGCAAGAGAACTCTTTCTGAATATTGTGAATCTGTAACTATATAAAGAGGTTCTTTAAAATCCCTTAGCACATAAGAATGGCATATAATTCTGCCTTCTGGACAGAATTATAAGGGCTTTGTTCCACCTTACTCAATTCATCTGACTTGTAACCTGCTTTCCCTGATTTATTTGCATCAGTATAAAACATACGGGCTCCAGTTATTGGAGCATCTCATACAATTCTAGGAAGAATCCAAGAAGTTCTCTTTATAAGGTTAATTCTATCACTTTTGTCATAGTTGCTATTAATTTCTCCCAAAAAATTAGCACAAGCTCTTTGCCATGGTTCATTGTCTTCCCATAACGTTTTTATTTCCTCAGTAGTAAAAGGCACTATAATTTCTGCTGGGTCTATAATTGCTAGTTGATGAAGTCTCAGCTTACCTTTTATAATTAATTGAGAGACTTTTTCCACATAAGTTTTTAATTTTTTACTTGGTTTATTAGGTATAAATATCCACTCTAAAATAATATCTTCCCTCTGCATTAAAATCCCCATAGGAGAAATTCTGGAAGGAAATATGACTAGAATGCAGCTAAGATTTGGGTTCACCCTATCCACATGTGCCTCCTGTAATTTTTCCTCAATCATTGTCAGTTCCTTTTCTGCTTCAGCTGTCAGTTATCTGGGACTATTCAAATCTTTATCACCATCTAAGGTTTTGTTTAAATGAACTATTAGATCAGGTGTTATCCCAACAGCTGGTTGTAGACTGGAAATGTCTCCTAACAATCTTTGGAAGTCATTAAGTATCTGTAACCGGTCTCTCCTAATTTGTGCCTTTTGTGTTTTAATTTTCTCTAATCCTATTCTGTAACCTAGGTAATTAATAGAATTTCCTCTTTGAATCTTTTCAGGGGCAATTTGTAATCCCCATTTAGGCAAGACTTTCTTTACTTCTTCAAACATCCTTTCTAAAGTATCCTTATTTGAATCAGATAACAAAATGTCATCCATGTAATGATAAATTATGGACTTGGGAAATAGTTTACAAATTATTTCCAATGGTTACTTACAAAATATTGGCACAGTGTAGGACTATTGAGCATACCCTGTGGGAGGACAGTCCATTGATATCTCCTAGTAGGCTGAGAATTATAAGTAGGCACTGTGAAGGCAAATTTTTCTCTATGTTTTCTTGTAATGGTATAGTGAAAAAAACAATCTTTCAAATCAATAACTATAAGAGGCCATCCTTTTGGTAATAGAGAAGGCAAAGGAATTCCAGATTGTAGTGGGCCCATAGGTTGAATTACCTTGTTGACAGCTCTTAGATCTGTCACCATTCTCCATTTACCAGATTTCTTTTTTACAACAAATATAGGAGAATTCCAAGGACTGGTTGATTCTTCAATGTGGTGAGCATCTAGTTGCTCTCGTACCAGCTGTTCCAAAGACTGTAATTTATCTTCAACTAGCAGCCACTGTTTGATCCATATTGGCTTCTCAGTTAGCCATTTTAAAGGTAGAGCTGTTGGTACCTCTAAAGGTTTGGCTATTTGCTGTATGTTCTTTTACAGCCTGAATGGCTGGTGACCTTGTTCCATAATACCTCATCATATACTTCCCATAATTATGAGTTCCTGGAACTACAGGAATGTTAATCTGGGTATTCCATTGCTGTAGCAGGTTATGGCCCCATAAATTTATTGCAATATTGGCTATATATGGCCTTAGTCTTCCTATTTGCCCATCAGTACCTATGCATTCGACCCATCTTGTGCTTTGTTTTACACAAGATAGGGTTCCAATTCCCAGGAACTGAACATGTACCTCTTGAAGAGGCAAATTCGGATGCCAAGATTCTGGAGTATACCTTCAAGATACTTACATCCGCACCTGTGTCTAATAAACCTTCAATAAAATGCCATTTATACAGACTCTTAGCTTTGGTCTTTGATCGTTAATAGAAAGTCTGCCAAAATATACGTTTATTCTGTCCTACTGAATTTTTTGACTCATCCTCCACATGTAATTCATCCTTTAGACCAGTATTACTTTTTACAGCAGAAATTGGAGCTTTTAATTTTCTTGGTGAGGCACATTCTCCACTGTGACTGGGAATGACTGGGCTACTGTTGGCTTGGGGGGCCTGCAAGAGGCCCCTCAAGTGGTTTCCCGATAGTATTGGGTTGCCTTGTCTGTCTGTTGTTCACCTGCATTCGTTGGACCAATTTCGGCTTTTACTGCATCTCCTACATATACATGAAGGCCGAGGTCTCCTATTTTTGTCATTCCTAGAGGAGATATTATTCCTAGAAGTTCTTTGTCTGCAATCTCTTTGCAGATGTCCTAATTTACCACAATTAAAACACCTGGCAGTTTGATGTCTCCTCATTGCTTTGGAAATTGCTTCTCCTACCCAAGATTCATCATTATAGCTAAACGTCTCAACATTCATTGTATACTGAATCCATTCATCCATAGGTGCTGATCTAGACTTTAAAGGCCCAATTATCTTTTTGCAATCTATATTTGCATTTTCAAAAGCTAGAGATTCAATAAGTATTCGTCTAGCTTCTGGGTCTGTTACCCCTATGTCCAGAGCCTTAATTAATCTTTGCAAAAAGTCAATAAAGGGTTCTCTCTGTCCCTGCCTAATTCTGGTATATGACTCAACCCTTTTTCCCTGGATCTTGTATTCTATTCAAGCATTTAAGGCTGCCTTTTGACATAATTACAATACTTCTTCATCATAAAGACCTTGAACCTGTGTATCAGCATACACTCCTACACCAAGAATTTGATCTTGGGAAACCTCCACACCTTTTACTCTTCCTTGCTGTTCCATATGTTTGGATTCTTCTCTGAAATAAATTCCAAACATCAAGGAAGGTCCATCATCTAAAACTGCAGACACAAACTACAGGAAAACCCTGTCTCAAAAAACCAAAAAAAAAAAAAAAACCCTGCAGACACTAACCAAGAGAAATCATGGGGGGTTGCTCTGACATTAGAAGCCCAAGTCCTTATCATTTCCTTAACAAATGCAGAGTGCAAGCCATAATTAACGACAGCTTGCTTGATTTCTTTTAGATCATTTATTTCTATTGGCTTCCATCTAGCTTCTTTGACTCCCTTTGAGCCTTTAGAAGTTAACGCTTTGTCAGAATAATTTAAGGGTATGTCGCTAAAACCCTGGGTAAGCCAGTTCTAATAGCTGGTGGTGACATTGTATCCTGTCCTTGTGCCTTCTTACTCTGTTCACCAGCTCCAATAATTTCTTCAATCATTTCGAGTCTTTTTATTATTGTCTCTCTTGAATCCTGAATCTCCTGACCTGCCTGAGTTTCTAGTAAAGATTGCATGGTTCTTAGGAGTGCTATAATCTTCCTTAATGATAGAATATTGAAAAGAATACTGAAATCTAGTAACCAGTAAATTAAGGTATCCCCATAGTCATATAAACCTTGCATGATATAATCCATTGTATTAATAAACAAAACAGTAAAATTTGTGTTGGAAACGAAAACTGCCATATTACCGATATGTTGCAGAGTCACGGCTAGAACCACTACAAAGGTGACCAAAATGGGGTCCTGTTTCAGTATTTAGTATTTGTTAAAAACTGGGAAACGTGAGTTGCTCAATAAAAAAATGTAATTAAATCAATTCCATACACGGAACCAGAAACCCAGAATCCAGGGGTAGAGAAGAGCAACCCGGAAGTCACATACGCCTCCATGTGACAGAGTCACCCCAAGGGGTTGCAGCTTTCAGCAACCGCTTGCGCTTTGGTTAGTGCCACTTAAGTGCTGCACTTGCAAGGGAGATTTAAAAACATCTCATGAGATCGAGGCCAGCCTGGTCTACAAGAGCTAGTTCCAGGACAGGCACCAAAAGCCACAGAGAAACCCTGTCTCGAAAAACCAAAAAAAAAAAAAAAAAAAAAAAAAAAAAAAAAAAAAATCTCAGAAAAGAGTGGGCCAGGCGGGCAGAGACTGTGGGGGCCTCCTGTGGAGTTTAAATCCACATGGGGAGGCAAATGATAGGGTGCGTGGGGACTTGAAGTCAATCTGAGGCGTGTAAAGGGAAAATATAAAGAATTTCAGCAAGAAAAGCCACTACATGATAATTTATATTAAACTGCTGGCTCTACACACAAGGCACAGGCCGCAGCTGAGAGAGGAGAGGGCTCACGCCATGCCAAGCTGGTGGTGCAGGCAGCCAAGCGGGGGAAGGAGGGGTCCTAAAACCAAACTTTCGAGCGCCAGATGAAGGCATAAGTCACAAATAATCCCACACCAGTTTTGGAATTATGATTAATAGAATGGTTATTATTTGAAGGGGAAAAACTTACAGATCACCATCCCAGACACAGGCCCTCTGCCACATCAGGAAGGGAGCCTAGTCAGCCAGAAGCAGAGCCGGAAGCAGAGCGCAAGTGGAGGGAAGTGGCCATGTTTTTAAGGAGAGACCACGCCCCAATGGGCTGGTATCTCAGCGGCTATTGCTGAAGGAGCGGGAGGAGCTCTGACAACACCTCTTCATGATAAGTTCTTGGAGAAATAAGGGATACATGGAATGTATCTAAACATAATTAAATCAATATATGGCAAGCTAAATTTAACATCAAATTAATTGGAGAGAAATTCAAAGTAATTTCATTGACATCAGGAACAAGAGAGGGCTGTCCACTCTTTCTTATATCTACTTAATGCAACACTTTGAAGTTTTACCTAGAGCAATAAGACAAGAAAAGATCATGGAGATACAAATTGTTAAGGAAGAAGACAAACTTTCACTATTTGCAGATGATATGATAGATGCATAATGACTCCAAAAAAACTATCAGGATTCTCCTACAGTGATAACAACTTCAGTAATGTGGCATGATACAAGATCAATTAAAAATATCTGTAACCCTCCTATACACAAATGATAAAGGGCTGAGAAAGAAATCACAAAACATCACCCTTTACAATAGTGACAGATATTAGAAAGTATCATATGGTGACACTAACCAAGGAAGGAAAAGACCCGTATTGTAGAAGGAGCTGCGGGCTGCATTCCTGCCACCCAGCTCCCTGCCGCCTGGCTAGCTTATGCCCCTGAAATTACAACCACACAAACTGTATTCATTTAAACACTGCCTGGCTCATTAGTTTCAGCCTCTTATTAGCTAATTCTCATATCTTGCTTTAACCCATATTTAGTAATCTGTATAGCACCACAGGTGGTGTCTTATGGGAAAGATTCAGCATGTCTGACCTGGTGACTGGCTCCATGGCATCTGTCTCAGAGAAGAGAGGAATGGCATCTGCTTGAGCCATCTGCCCTCACTTCCCTTCTTCCCAGCATTCTGTTCTGTTTACTCCACCCACCTATGTTCTGACCTATCAGGCCAAGCAGTTCCTTTATTAATTACCAATGAAACAGAAGATAGATAGAAAACTCTCCTACAATCACTGTATGACAAGAACTTTAAGTTTTTGAAGAAAGAAATTGAAGAAGATATCATTAAATAGAAAGATCTTTCATGCCCATGTTTAGGTAGAATAATAAAAATGGCAGTCTTACCAAAGAAATCTACAGACTCAGTGCAATCCAATCAAAACCTTAATGCAATTCTTCAAAGATCCTTGAAAGAGCTATACCTAACTTAAATGGAAAAACAAAAATCCAGGATAGCTAAAGGAACTTCTAGAAGCTTTGCCTTCCTGATTCAATTTCTACTATAGAGCTATAGTAATAAAAACAGCTTGTTATTGGCATAACAACAGACATGTGGACAAAGGGATTTGAATTGTTGAAGCTTACATGAATACATACAGGTATGAATACCTAATTTTTGAAAAAAAATCCAACCATACAATTGTCAAAAGAAAGCATCTTCAATAAATGGTGCTGGCACGACTGGATGTCAACATGTATAATATTCACATAGATCCATATAATTTGACATGCACAAAACTCATTTCTAAGTGGATGAAAGACCTGAACATAAATTCAGTTACACTGAACATGACAAAAAAAGAACTTGGAAAGTAGCCTTGAACACATTGGCACAGGAGACCGCTTTGTAATATAACAACCCTACCATTGACTAGGGTGATATTTTATTTGTTTTTTTTTAATAAATAAAGCTTCCCTAAGATCAGAGAACAAAACCAAGCCACTAGAGGCCAGGCAGTTGTGGTACACACCTTAATCCCAGAATTGGGGAGACAGGAAGATGGATCTCTGTGTTTTCAAGGCCACCATGGGCTACAAAAGATCAAAGCAAAAACATATCCAGTTGGTGGTAGGTCACACTTTTAATCCCAGTACTAGGGATTCACATACCTTTAATCCAAGCACTAGAGAGAAATATTAAATGGGAGGAGACAGAGAACCTGGGTTCAATCTGCAGTTGCCCAACCTTCGTGAAGGTAAGTCTTCTCTAGTAGCATGATTGTTTTGCTTTTCTGATCTTCAGTTTGAACCCTAATATTTATCTCTGGATTTTTGTTATTCATACTATATTTGGCACCCAATATGGGGGGTATGAATTCTCAAAAAAAAGTTTGCCTGTGACTTTATGACCACCTGCATAGGCTGGAGCTGTATGCGACTGGCATCACTGCTCTACTGGCTAGGTGGGCTCTGCCTGAATTTCCTTCTCAGGCTGCGCCAAGTTAAGTAGCTTCCTCAAATTCCAGTAAGGATTTTATTGTTCTATTGCCAGCAACAAAAAGCATCACATATCTCAATCAACATCATTGGCAGATGTGGTAAGATAATTGTGATTTGGTAAGAAAAGGGACGAAATTAGTTAAAAGAAATTTTCCCCACATTAAAAATCGAAAAAAATCCTTAAAAGGGATGAATTTTGGTCTCTGTATGATAATATGCTGGAAAGTTTGAAAATAGAACAATTAAATGAGAAGATAACTAATTTAGATAATGTCAATTGCTAACATTATTAGCATTATCATTTTTGTTTTATCACTAAAAGTTTGTTTCATCTGAGTGGTAAGATACAGATCTTAGTAAACTTAATAAAACACATAACAGAAATCAATTTCAGCACCGCACTTATTAATATTAGAGATGAACAACCTACAATTTCAATAACCAACTTTAATGTATCTAGCAAACTGTAGAACTCTAAAATAACTCTGAGGCATCTTAGCCTTAGTGCTTTCCCCACCCTCTGGGAACCAGGAATCTAACAGTTACCCACACACATACTGAAATGTTGGGAACTTTCCATCTCCCTGACTCCTTGTGAATGTTCTCCAAATAGAACTCAGTTGTTGGAATAGGGGCAAGATAACCCTTAGGTGTTGACTCAGTTACTGATGTTTTGACTCAGTCCCTGGAAAGGGGTCAAAGTAACCCTCAAATGTCTCCTCTCACCTCACCTGATCTGGCAACCGCCCTCCAGTCCTGACTCAGACCAATTATTGTTAATAGCCCTTTGAATAAGTCAATCCCAATAGTTGGAAAACAACCCCCAGACTCCCCCTTTTGTTTCTGTAGTTTTTTACTTTAAAAGTAGCCTGTACCAACTATTCAGGGTCTTTCTGGCTTCTCGAATGCTGAAAGGCCCTGTTGCAACAGAATTAATTAAATCCTCATGCTTTTACATCAACTGTGGTGTGAGGGAATTTTCTTGGGGCTACTCCTTCTTGGTAATTGGACTTTAGGGTCCAACACAACCATATAGAATTTGCCAAATGATAGCATAAAAACTGATTAGACTTCTTGTGTCAATGTTAGATTTAAGACAGATTCAAAGAAAAGGAAGGAAGTGTTATATGACTTGCATTTACCCTTTTGTGAAGCAAATGTTAAGCTATTGGTCAGTTTGTAATACAATTCTCCCTAAAGAGTGTATAGAACTGCTCAAAGTTCTTTTAGAGACTGGTCTACCAATTATAATGGAGTTTGTATTTCCACAGAAGAGGCTAACATTATCATACAATGGAGTAAAGCTAGAGTTATGGAAATCTTCCAAGATGAACTTTTTGGGAAGGAGAATATGCTACTAAAGAACATCAACTCCTATTAGATGGTCACACCTTGGCTTTATGCCATTCAACAGCTTGAATGTTTGGGCAAGACTTGAAGAAGTAGTAGAAAGAAGTTTGTAGTCAATTTACTGAAGTCATACAGTACCAAAAAGAAACTTTCACAGATTTCTTAAAAGAATAACATCAGCAGTTAATGGAATGATACCAATTCAAAAGCTAGACAAATAAAAATTGAAATCTGGCTTTTGAAAATGCCCATTATCCTCTATAAAAGATAATTAGGCTGATAAAGGTAAGGTCATCAGCTTTGAAGGAAGAGATATGAGATACCATAAATATTGAATCTCTTGAAAATGGTATTGCATAAATAAAAGAGGTTATTTCCAGAAGTTTGAGGAAAAATTAAAATGTCAAATGTTATAATTATGGCAGGCAAGGTCATCAAACTCACTATAGAGAGAACATTTCTAGAAACAATTGTTTTTTCTAAGTATAATCCATTCAGAAATAATCCTTCTGGAATATGTGGAATGTATGCAAAAGCAGGCATTTGAATAATGAACGTAGGTCAAAAGGTATATTCAAGGTAAACCATTATCATCAGGAAACTCTACAAGGGGCCTCTATCAGGGTCCCTATGTCAAATCCAGTTCAGTCATTTCCTACCATAACAAAGGAAACTCCTTACCAGAGAAATTAAAAAAACCTAATGTCTAATGTAACCAAAGCATACTACTCTGGATAATAGAAAGCTAGAGAGGAGAAAACAAAAAGTTCAGGAGAACCATAAGCTAGTATTTTGTCAGTCTTCCATCGATGAACAAAAACGGAAATTAAATATACAAGTAAAGGGCATTGTCATTGAAGTTCTGGTAGACAGATGTGGATGTACCAATAATTTCAACAGAATCTTGGCATCTAAATTGGCCTCATTAGGATGTAAATATTCAGTTTTTTAGGAATCAGAACTTAACGCTCAGGTAAAGCAGAGTGTGAGATGGGTTGAATGCATAGGGCCAGAAAGACACAGAGGAATATGAAAAATCATATGTGGCCAATATAGCAATGAATTTGTGGGTGAATGATTATCCTATGGCAATGGAATACTCAGGTTAACATTCCCCCAATTTACAAACAAACCATAAATTAATGTATATTACTGGGAAAAATATTAGGTTTATGAACAACTGTTACTGATTATTCAGGCTTACAAGAACAGGATACAACAGCTGCTGTTATTTCAAAGGCACTAACACCCTACCTTTAGAATGGTGACAGACAAACCTGTATGGGTTAATTAATGATGTTTAACAAGAGAAACTACAAGCTTTAGAACAGCTGGTACAGGAGTAATTAAACTCTCAGCATATTTAAGAATCAAGCTGTACTTGTTGTTAAAAAGAAATCTGGATCTGTGGAACATCTATGTAGGACCTTCTGACTTTTAGAGTTTCCATTGAGAAGTAAGGTGTAATTCTGATAGGTCTGCCATTATATATTACTTGACACTATTCCTGTGCACAAAACTCCAGTCCAAATGTATCAAAGATCTCAACATAAATCCAGCCACGTGGAACCTCATAGAAGAGAAAGAGGAAAGTAGCCTTGAATGCATTGGCACAGGAGACCACTTCCTGAATATAACCCCAGTGGCTCAGACACTGAGATTAAAAACTAATAAATGGAACTTCTGAAAGTGAAAGTTTCTGTAAGCAAAGAAAAATGACAACAAGACAAAACAGGAACTTAAAACAATGGAAAAATCTTCACCAACCCAAACATTTGACATTTGTGCTTAATGTCATTGGCCTAGCAGTGATTTAAATAATATAGGTTCTGTGTGATTACTTAGGTTCTGGGCATCTGGGAATGAATGAACAGAATCCAACTACAATTATATAATACACAATTATTGACTGAAAATGTTCTGAATGCCTCAGAATTTCATAAAAACATCATGTCAATAGCAAAGGTTTAAAAATAGACTTTTCCATCATATGGCAACAAGCCAAGGAAATTATAAAATAATATTCTATTTTTTCTTTAAACATCCAAAACCATTTTACCTACAGGAAGTAACCACAATGGTTCTCAAAGGAATAAAATTAGGATGTGTTCCATTTGTTAGAATTTGGAAAACTGAAATATATACACCACACCATTGAAACCTATTCAGGTTTTCATGGAAACCGATTTTGAGTTGGAAAAGGCTGATTAGGTAAGAACACATTTGCTAGAAGTTATGGCCATCATCAATATACCCATGTAAATATAGACAGACAATGCTTCCAGTATATGTCTCTAAGAAAATGAAACTGTTTTTCTTGCTATAATATAAAAGCATATACAGTATACCACACAATCCAACAGGCCAGGAAGTTATAGAAAGATGAACTCTAAAGTATATGTTAAATTTTCAACTCTAAAGGATATATTGAGGTAAACAGAAAAGGAATGATAAAGACTCCCAGAAATTGACTACATAATGCTTTATTAACTTTCAATTTTCTAAATACTAATGAGAAAGGAAACAAAAGCTATGGAGAGAAATTAGATAGCAGTAAAAACTATGAAATTAAACCAGCCAATATACTTTAAAGCATGTACTGACCACGGAATGGAAAACCAGGACATTACTTCACTGGGGAAGGGGTTTTGCTTTTGTTTGCCACAGTAGAAGAAAAGCTAATGGAAACCACTAAAACTGATAAAGATTCCATTTGAACAAAAGACACCTCTGTATAAACCTGACATTTCCTGTAAGGAAACCGAATACCTTTCTCACACCATGAAGTCCTGGTATAGAAACATTCACTCAATCAAATCTTTGTCTCATAAGCCAAATCTACACAAAACTAGTTCCCCACAACTATCTTTATTGGCAGGATTCATTGATAAGAAAGGAGCCCCAAACAGGAAGCACTGAATTGAGAGACAGTATGTCTGCTCTAATTGCAAACTCAGGAAGGTGTAATCTACTGGTCTTTTGCTCTAACATAACAACTACTAATATTCTGTATTTACCCTTTACCTTAGTTCAGTTAATATAAGATTATAGCCCAGGAAATTAACTGTTTTTATCCATACCCTTAAAAATACAGGGGGAAAAATGAGTCACCAAAACCAGTCTCAGAGAGAAAAAATATTTGACCCTGCCTGGAGTCAAAAGCAAAGCCATCCAAAAAGATTCATTTTTAACTTATCCAGCTAGAACACTAATGTAAAATCAAGCACCATGCCTGCCTCCTAAGCCCATACATACTGTGACCCACCAAGGGTGTGTTCCCAGCCACCAGGGAAGAAAGCAGAAATGCTCAACGAACACACCCATACTTCTGTGTTGTTTTGTTTTTTACAATTAATTCATATACTTCTAGTTACACTTATAAAATGGTAATATTGTATGAAAACTTTTTCTTAGAAATTCTGTAGTGATTTAAAGTTCCATTCTTAATTAATCTTCCTGCTATCTGCAGGAAGCTTCATAGCCATACCCAATCTGAGATGCAAGGTGCTTTCTTGCCAGATCCACTGTTTTGTGATTGTATTAAATACATGTTTGATACTATTTTTACCCCCTGTGGAATTGCTAAACTTGTCTCTATGCCTATACAACTGAAAGCCTTGTGGAGAATAGCCTTTTTTCTTCTTTTCTCAAGGAATAATGAAACCTCTAGAAAAAAAACATTCCTGAGTCAATCAACTTGTTCTACCCCTCAGATCCCTTTTCCGAGCCAGTTTTCACTTGCTATAGATGCCCTTCTCTGAACCCTGGGAGATTTAATGGGTTTAGTGCCCTCAAAAAACAACCTCAATAGCAAATGGTCTTTTTAGAGTCTCAATCTAGGTAAAGTTAAAGCTGACTTTGGATTTGGAGTGTGGCTCTCTCATTCTCTAAACCCAAGTATGCTTATTAAAGTGAAATCCAAAACCTCTGTCTCATCTCAAGAGCCATTTGACATGAGGACAGAAGAAAAACAAATATATAAGAAACTATTTTATTGCCACTAATCTCATAATCCTTTGATTTTGTATTGGCAATTCATTCTTTCTTAAGGTTTAAAATTTACAAGATATATAGTCCAAAACATTTTGTCATGATATTAATGCTCATATAGAGTTCTAACTAATTCTAGAAAAAGGTTTCATCTACCTTACTGTACGTGATTTTGAGATTGAATCTCTGATAATTTTCTACAATGAACTAAGAGCATGCGTAACAACTTTTACAGTCTCCAAAAGTAAATGGGGTTCTACAACAACTACTCCTCCATGACTATGATAGCATCACTATGCTAAATAACACCATCTAAAATCAGTTTGGGGCTACAAACTGCTTAGAACAATTTTGAGGTGGTTAGCCCGAGATGATCCAGCCTAAACAAACTGCTCTGGCCAGGACTGAGACCAAACACTACACTTTTCAATTATGCAGATACTGGATAACAATGATAAAGATACCTCTCCTCAGGACTTGACAATAACAAAAACTTTTCTTTTAGGATCCCCTAAAAATACTATCTTTCTGAGAGGCCCAGGATTTTAAATATAAAGAGCTTTTGAAAATGAGATTTTTGTATATCAAAAAATAAACGACATAACTTTAAGGAGGTTTATTGTGGACCATGGTAAAGGGAAACAGTGCATTACCGTGGGGAAGCCATATCACAAGAATCTGAAGCAACTGTTCTTGTTGCATCAGTTTTGAAATAGAGATTCCTGATATTGGTGGTTTACCTTACTTTCTTCTATATATAACCTTAAGACTCATAGCCATGGCAGTGCAGATTCTCTGCATTTTGGGTAATCTTGTCTGTTGATAACATCATTGATCCCAACAGAGTTGTGATTCATGATGATGTTACATTCTAGTCAAATTTAAAATTTTGAGTAGTCATCACCTGTGATATAGTTACTTCATAAAACAGAAATAAATAATTAAATTTGGTTTTCTTCAATTACAAATGAATACTTTTCCTCAAGATGGTGGAGAAAGAGTTTATATTGGGGGTCATAATGTGAATGAATGGAGGCTGAGAACACAGGTTACTTAAAATACAATATGATGGTACATCATGTAATTTTTAAAGTAATAAAAAACAAAATTAATTACAACAATAGAGACAATTTCAAAATACATTTTCTGGATATATCATATGGTAATTTTCTTGAAATTATTGGAAATACTTGAAATTATATGCTATGACTAGTGTTGGATTGCTACCCTAAAATACCTTGGTCTTGCTTTGTTGGTAACTATGACCAGTTTATATATATAAAAGTATTTATCTGGAAGGCACATATAAGTTATAGCTGGCTTATAAGAAAATTAAGACAACCCAAGAAATTTAGTCTGTATATTCAAAATTCTAATGTTGCACAAATACAGAATATTTAGTCAGTCAGTCAGCCTTGAGGAATGTATAAGTATGAGCAGCAGTTTAACCTATAAACTCTGTTGTCACTGCTCAGAAGCCATAAAATATATAACATGAGTTATCCAAAAGATTGCTTATATCCACTGACCTTTAATCTCTCATAGCCTTTATAATGAGTTCTTATCATGTCTCATGAGAATGATATAACACTTAGGGATGAAGATACAACCTAGCAGCCCTGCACTGGAAGCCAAGATGGAAGAGACCACTCCACAGCTACCATGACCTTCCCCTTAGTACTGTGGTAGACAGGGAGGAAGGTGACCCAGACACTGCAGAACACCAGCATGCTGAATGTCAGATGTTTTGCTTCATTGAAGATGTCTGGCAGGTTGTTCCTGGCCAAAAAAGCTCTACTGTGAAGCTCCCTATGGACAGGCTCCAAGGTATCCCAGGACACAGTAGAAGGCTGTGACTGAGCCCTTATTGCACACAAATGATGATCTGGACCATGTTCAGAGTGTGTCATCTGTGTCTAAAAAGGGGAGGATATGTTCCAAGCCAGATTCCACAGAAGATAATTTGTATAGATGTACATATGGGGATGATAAATTTGAGTGCCCCTGATTTAAGCAATCCCCTCATCCATCTTCCTGATGTAGTGATCTTGAAGGCCAGGACTACAGTGATGGTTTTGGCTAAAACAGTAGACACAGACACCGTGAAAAATACTCCAAATGTGATCTGTTGCAGGATGCAGGTGGCAGTGTTGGGCTGACCAATGAAGAGCAAGGAGCAGAGAAAAGAGAAGGCGAGAGAGATGAGCAGGGTGTAACTGAGAGTACTGTTATTGGCCTTCACAACAGGAGTATTTTGGTGCTTCACAAAAATCCCAAGAATAATTCCTGTAAATGTACACAAGCAAAGTGCAATGCCAGCCAGTGCCATTCCCAAAGGGTTTTCATATTCCAGAAATGTCACAGTTTTTTGGAGGCAGTGTGTTCGCTCTGTGTTGGCATACTGATCATCTGGACACTTCACACACTGATCAATATCTGGCAAGAAAAGTAATATGACATCAGTACAACTTCAATGATTTTCATTCATTGTCTTCCACCCACTGGAAGTAGAACACTGGGAAAAGTAACTCAACTATTCTGATCATTGAATACAATAATAATAGGATACTGCTTTTAGATTTTTACCTAGTTAATACTACATACCCTCTTTTGTACTAAGTAAATAAACTATATTCTCTTCATTTGTCATAAAGCCTTTTCTTATTTCCATATGAATATATCATATAAAAACAAAAACAAAACATGAACATCAAAACTAAATAAAGCAAAACAAAAAAGACAAAAAAGGAAAACTAGTCAGGCATGATGGCACACAGTTTATTCCTTCGATCAGGAAGCAAGGGCTTTGAATCTTTGAGTTTCTAAAAAGAATTGATTACAAAGTGACATGAAGGAGTACTGTGGAGTTCCATCTGGATGGGTGAGTGTGTGCTATCTTGGGGAGACCTGCCCTGGAAGAGAGCACAGCCCCCTCTCCCAGCTCCTGGTGCAGGGGTCTCTTTGGTACACACGTCATTGCCTCTCCCAAGCCTTCCCTAGTGTATTCAAGGTCCTTGGCTCAGGACCAGTGTCCTGCTCCTGCACCAAGGCCATCCACCCAGAGGGGTGAGAGGCTGCCGTCCAGACAGGCCTGAGGATTCCAGAAAGGGAGTGCAGGCTCCTTCAGATTGTGCTACAAGGTTCGCTGTGTGATACTCGACCCCGCCCTGCCACTAAGTTTGCCCTTTTGTCTGCAGTGTCCTGGGGCTACCAGAATCCCTGATTCGGTGCAGAAAAGTTCCATCCAGTCAAGAATAGCTCCTGCTCCTGCACTGAGGAGATCCACCCAGAGTCAGACACAGCAAATATTGGACCAAGACACCAAGTCTCTCCTGGCTGCATTTGAAGGAAGAGAAAGGCAGGCACCAATGCAAGAACTCTTCCAACAACCTGAAAGGCAACATGACATCACCAGAATCCAGGCATCCTGAAACAACAAGAATTGTACACCCTACTCTAGAAGAAATAGAAGAAATCGACCTCAAACTGTAATTTATGAAAATAATAGAGGATCTTAAACAGGAGGTAAGAAACTGCCATAAAGAAATGGAGATGAGGTCATTCTGCAGAGGTTTCTCCCTGCACCTTCTACCCTTCTCTTCCTATCCCATCCCAGCATCCCTAAAGCACAACTCCACTTCTTAGGGGCCACAAAACTGCCCTGCTTGGCCCATATCTGGGCTGGGAGTCATTGGTGAGGGGGGAGTTCCTTTATCTCACTCGGCTTGCCGCTGGCAAGCTGGGCCTTTGTCTGAGAAATCTGCCAAGCAAGGAGCCATTCGCCTGAAACAGAAGACCCAGCGGAGGGAAAGAGGTGAGAGGCTGCACTCCAGGCAGGTCTGAGGATTCCGGCAAGGGAGTGCTGGCTCCTTCAGATTGTGCTGCAAGGAATAGCTCCTGCTCTGGCACTGAGGAGAGCCACCCAGATTCAGTCACAGCAAACATTGGACCAAGACACCAAGTCTCTCCTAGCTCCATTTGAAGAAAGAGATGGGCAGGTGCCAATGCAAGAACTCCTCCAACAAACCGAAAGGCAACATGACATCACCAGAATCCAGGCATCCCGAAACAACAAGAATTGTACACCCTACTCCAGAGGAAATAGAAGAAATCGACCTTAAACAGTACTTTATGAAAATAATAGAGGACCTTAAACAGGAGGTAAAAAACTGCCATAAAGAAATGGAGATGACAAACAAAAAGGTAGACGAAATAAATAAATCTCTCAAAGATACCCAAGAAAAACAAGAAAAAGCAATCAAACAGGTAAAGGAAACAGTACAAGACCTGAAAAATGAAATGGGGGTATGAAGAAAACACAATCCGAGGGAAGACTGGAAAGGAAAATTCTGAGTAAACAAACAGAAACTACAGAGACAAGTATTATCAACAGAATTCAAGAGATGGAAGAAAGAATCTCAGACTCTGAAGATACTATAGAGGAAATAAACTCACAGATTAAAGAACAAAACAAATCCAACAAATTCTTAACACAAAACATCCAGGAAATCTGGGACACCATGAAAAGACCAAACCTAAGAATAATTGGGGTAGAAGAAGAAGAATTACAACTCAAAGGCCCAGAAAACATATTCAACAAAATTATAGAAGAAAACTTCCCCAACCTAAAGAAGGATGTTCCTATGAAGGTACAAGAAGCCTACAAAACATCAAATAGACTGGATCAAAGAAACCATCCCCACACCATATAATAATCAAAACACAAAACATACAGAAGAATAGATATCAAGAGCTGCAATGGAAAAAGGTCAAGTAACATATAAAGGGAAACCTATCAGAATTACACCTGACTTCTTTATGGAAACCATGAAAGCCAGAAGGTCTTGGATAGATGTGCTGTAGACACTAAGAGACCATGGATGCAAGCCCAGACTACTATACCCAGCAAAGCTTGCATTCACCATTGATAGAGAAAACAAGATATTCCAGAACAAAAACAGATTTAAACAATATGTAGCCACAAATCCAGCCTTGCAGAAAGTAATAGAAGGAAAATCACAAACCAAGGAGCCCAACAATGCCCACAATAACTCAGACATCTAGCGACCCTTCACCAGCACAACTAGAAGAAGGGTAACACACAAACTCTACTACAAAAAAACGTCTGGAGTTAACAACCACTGGTCATTAATATCACTTAATATCAATGGACTCAATTCACCTATAAAAAGGCACAGGCTAAGAGATTGAATACGAAAACAGGATCCAACATTCTGCTATTTACAAGAAACACACCTCAACCACAAAGACAGACATCTACTCAGAGTAAAGGGTTGGGAAAAGGTTTATCAAGCAAATGGACCTAAGAAACAAGCCAGTGTGGCCATATTAATTTCTAACAAAGTTGACTTCAAACTAAAATCAATCAGAAGAGATGGAAAAGGTTATTTCATACTCATAACAAGAAAAATCCTTCAGAATGAAATCTCAGTCCTGAATATCTATGCCCCTAATATAAAAGCACCCACTTATGTAAAAGAAACATTACTACAACTCAAGGCAGCCATCAAACCACAGACATTAGGAGACTTCAACACTCCTCTTTCACCAATGGACAGGTCAATCAGACAGAAACCTAACAGAGAATTAAAAGACTTAATGGAGGTAATGAACCAAATGGACTTAACAAACATCTATAGAACATTCCACCCAAACAGGAAATAATATACCTTCTTCTCTGCGGCTCATGGAACCTTTTCAAAAATTGACCACATACTCGGTAACAAAGCAAACTTCTACAGTTACAAAAAATATTAGTATGTTGAGACCAAGGTCCTCCCAACTCCCCCCAGGTCCAGGAAGGTGAGCAACCAAACTGACAAGGCTCACACAGAGCCCGTCCATGTCATAGAGACCAAGCCCATCGCCATTGTCCTTGGCTCCTCGGTCAGCCTCCACCATCAGCCACCTTCAGAGAGTCCGATTTGGTCACATGTTCCATCAGTCCCATTCCAAGTGGACTTGGTGGTCTCCCATTAGTTCTGTCCTGCCATCTCAGTGGGTGAACGCGTCCCTCATGGTTCTGACTTTCTCATGATCTCTCTCCATCCGCTCCTTATCAGAACTTTGGGAGCTCAGTCCGGTGCTCCAATGTGGGGCTCTGTCTCTATCTCCATCCATCGCCAGGTGAAGGTTAAGGCTCACAGTCTCAACATAGTATAGAGAACCCTGATGGCTGTTTGGCCTCAAGTGGGAGGGAGTGGGGGTGTGGGTGGAGGGGAGGGGAGGGAAGGGGGAGGAGGAGGAGAGGAGATGGCAATTTTTAATAAAACATAAATAAACTGGAAAAAAATAAAAAAAATAAAAAAAAATAAAAAAAATATTAGTAATCACCTGTGTCTTATTGGATCACCATGGATTAAAATTAGAATTCAACAACAATGCTACCCCCAGAAAGCCTACAAACTCATGGAAACTGAACAGTCAACTACTGAACCACAGCTGGGTCAAGAAAGAAATAAAGAAAGAAATTAAAGTCTTACTTGAATTTAATGAAAACAAAGACACAACATACTCAAACCTATGGGACATAATGAAAGCAGTACTAAGAGGAAAGTTCATAGCACTAAGTGCCCACTTAAAGAAAATGGAGAAAGCACTCATTGGAGACTTAACAGCACACCTGAAAGCTCTAGAAAAAAAAGAAGCAGACTCACCTAGGAGGTGTAGAAGACGGGAAATTATCAAACTGAGGGCAGAAATCAATAAAATAGAAAACAATCCAAAGAATCAATGAAACAAAAAGCTGGTTCTTGGAGAAAATCAACAAGATTGACAAACCCTTAGCCAAACTAATCAAACGGCAGAGAGAGAACAAGCAAATTAATAAGATCAGAAATGAAAAGGGGGACATAATCACAGACACAGAGGAAATTCAGAGAATCATTAGATTACTACAAAAGCCTGTATGCCACAAAATTGGAAAATGAAAAAGAAATGGACATTTTTTAGATAAGTACCGTATACCAAAGTTAAACCAGGACCAGGTGAACATTCTAAATAGTCCTGTTAGTCGCAAAGAATTCGAAAATGTGATCAAAAACCTCCCTACCAAAAAGATCAAAGGACCAGATGGTTTCATTGCAGAATTTTACCAGAACTTCCAAGAAGACCTAATACCTATACTCCTTAAGGTATTTCATAATATAGAAACACAAGAGTCATTGCCAAATTCCTTTTATGAAGCTACAGTTACCCTAATACCTAAACTACACAAAGACTCAACCAAGAAAGAGAATTACAGGCCAATCTCACTCATGAATATTGATGCAAAAATTCTCAATAAAATACTGGCAAACCAATTCCAAAAGCACATTAGGAAAATTATCCAGTATGATCAAGTAGGCTTCATCCCTAGATGCAGGGCTGGTTCAACATACGAAAATCTATCAATGTAATCCATCATATAAATAAACTGAAGGAAAAAACCATATGATCATCTCATTAGATGCTGAAAAAAGCATTTGACAAAATTCAACAGCCCCTTTATGATAAAGGTCCTTGGAGAGATTAGGGATACAAGGGTCATTCCTAATATAATAAAGGCTATTTACAGCAAGCCGACAGCTAATATCAAATTAAATGGAGAGAAAACTCAAGGCTATCTCCACTAAATTCAGGAACACAACAAGGTTGTCCACTCTCCCCGTATGTCTTCAATATAGTGCTTGAAGTTCTAGCAATAGCAATAAGACAACACAAGGGATTCAAGAGGATTTGAATTGGAAAAGAAGAAGTTAAACTTTTGTTATTTGCAGATGATATGATAGTGTACATAAGCAACCCGAAAAACTCCACCAAAGAACTCTTACAGCTGATAAACTCCTTCAGTAACGTGGCAGGATACAAGATCAACTCCAAAAAATCAGTTGCCCTCCTATACACAAAGGATAAGGAAGCAGAGAGTGAAATCAGAGAAGTATCACCTTTCACAATAGCCACAAATAGCATAAAATATCTTGGGGTAACTCTAGATGGTAGACATAACAACCATAAAAGTTTTTCCTATCATTCTGTAGGCCATGCCTTCAAAAATTATGGTAGTTTCTGCTGCATATGAGTTAATACCAACTTCTATAGAACTGAACTTGTGCGTTCTCCTGTCAACAGGAAAAGGGATTCACTTTTGTGCAAATTCCCACCATGATTTGTTATTTCCTAATGGCTACCATTTTAATTGATCTAGAATGAAATCTGAATGAAGATGCGATTTGTGTTTATGTGATACTCCTTAGTTTTATTACTTATCAGTCATTTCTATTTCATTTTTTGACATATGACTGCTTCTTCAATTAGTATATTTCAGAATTTCAGATGAAATATATTGAAACTTCAGGATATTAACTGAGTTGAGTCAACTTGACACAAAAAAAGTCATTTAGGGAATAGTACTCACAATTGAGAAAATGATTCTTTAAGTTTGTCGATAGATAAGTATTTACTGAATTTTCTTAACTAATGGCTTTTAGTTGTATGTCCAGAACTTTCGTGATGGTACCAACCTGGAGAGGAGGTTCTAAGCAGTACAAAAAATCAGGCTGAGCATGCTATAATGAGCAAACTAGTCAGCAGCACTCCTGCATGGTGTCTGCCTCCACCCCCACATTCCTGCTCTTGCTTTCCTTTATGATGTAAGAGTAATGCAATGGTGAATTCACAAACATATCCTAATGTTTTATCAAGACTAATTCCCATTTCCTCTCATCTACTATTCTGTTTCAACCTTCCTGAATCTTTTCCCCAACTTCATGTGTTGCTTTTTTTAAAGATCACTGAGTTTATTCACTACCTTATTAATGTTCCTGGATGTGGCATCATCTGCTGGACTATTCAGTCTCTCAGGAGCCAAGTGCCCCAAATCAACTGACACAGTGACTCCAAATCACCATTCAATTGTCATATTTTAGGGATGTGAATTCATGATCCCATATTCCATCTACTCAGGGAGCTTGCATATCATGACCTTGTCCAGGTCTTGAGCATGGAACTCACAGCTGGGTGAGTCATGCATACAGCAGTACAATCACCATTTGGAAATTGTTTTTCGGTGCTGGAGAGATGGCTCAGTGGTTATAGAGCACCAGCTGCTCTTCAAGAAGTCCTGAGTTTCAATTCCCAGCAACCACATGGTGGCTCACACAACCATCTATAGTGGGATCTGATGCCCTCTTCTGGCATAAAGGTATACATACAGATAGAGCACTCATACATAAAATTAAATAAATAAATCTAAAAAAAGAAAATAGTTTTTTCTGCGTGTTTCTCTAACTTTGGTCCTTACTATATATTTAATCACTCTTTGATGATGAGCGCTTAGCAATGGTTTTAGGGGATGTCTTATTGGTGTATGAACCCTACCTCATCATTCCTTCATTCTGTTTTCTCCCTCCCTCCCACTTCTTCCTCCCCTCTCTCTTTCTATCCTTATTTTTTTCCTCCCTCCATACCTCTTTCTCTCAGCTCCCTCTGACCTCCAGACTGTGGGCACACGTCATTTCTCAGCCTTCTCTAGAACACTGTGATTATATTTATATGCTCTGTTTCCCACCATGGTGGTCATGGTCTCTATTACTACCTGGAATCCTGAGCCCCAAATTAAATTCTTTCTCATATAAAAACACCTTAGAAATGGTGTTTCTTTGCAATAGACAAAGTGAATATGACATGAATAAATGACCTCCAACATTATAAGCCCCGCCAATCAGATGGTGACAAATCACAAAATTTGAAAGCTGGAGCTCTTAATACAAACTTGTAAGCAGCCTTACAGTTTTCATGGTTTCTCAGGTCGCTTCACAGTTTATTCAGATTTACCTCTTATTCTTTTAGTATGCTTCTCTTCTTTCAAAGTTATTCTCTGTAATCCTTCCTGCTTATCTTGGCTTCAAGAGGACAGCTTTAATGTCTGTATTAAAGTCCATGGACTTTCTTCTGATTTCTTGAGAATTTTACATCCGAGATTAAGAAACTTTCCTGTGGGATGGTATATTTTACTGACATTAGAATACTCCTGTGTCTTAATGAGCTTCCCTGCATGATGGAGTTTTTATCTAGGAAGAAATTGCTACACTAAAGTAAAACTCTTGATAATGTTCTCCCTAGTATTGTTCATAAAAAATGTGCAACACTCTTTTAACTAGTCAATAGAAAGAAAGTTTCCTGGTCAGTTCCCTGCCTATTACTATGTCTTATGACTCAAGTATATTTCGTCTATAACAACAATAGGATCTTATCATCATTTTGGGAAAGCTACCAATAACATGAAAATCACTTATAATCGTTGGGTATTTATGGTACCCAACTTCCCAATCTTCTTTATACAAGGTAAATACATATGTGACATTTGGTAATTTATCTGATAGCCTGGGGTGAATCAGTTAGTCATTGACTCAATACATGAATTCTGCATTGAAATTCTTGTTAGGACTTCAAATTTTTGAAGCTCTACAAAAGTTGGTTTCCTAAGTCATTGTCAAAAACAAAAGTTAGCTTTAACTATCCTTTACTCTGCACATCAAATCCACCAAACCTTCTTGCTCCATTATTTCCTTTCTTAACTTTAAAGCATCATATATTCTATCCACTATTTATTTAAACCCTACTCATCATGTACCCTCTCTAGTTTCTTGACTTCTATGTGTGCTCCAATTTAAAAACATACCTAAAGGTTTAAAGTTAGTATCTGAAAAAAAATAAAGTTAGTATCTGATGTGGGAGAATTATCTATAGTCTGTTATTGTGTTTTAAATAAATACTGATTGGTAAGAATTTTAAAATTAGCTGTAATAGTAGCGGTCCCCTGATTTATTTTTTGGCATGTTGGGTTTTGGTACATAAGAAGAGCCTTAAAAAAAAAACGATCTAATGAATGTTCTCGCTAAGAACAAGAGCAGAGGATAAGATGAACACTTGGAATATCTGCTTACTAATTTTTAACTTAAATTAGCTTTCTTTTTAAACTAACATATAAAACACAAAATTGTACAGGTAAGTGGAATACCATGTGATGTTTTAATACACCAATATATTGTATAATGTTTCAATTTGGTTAAACATATCTGTCTCCTCAAGCACTGACCATTTCTTTATAATGAAAATATCCAAAACCCTTTTTCTTGAAATATTAGAAAATTAGAAATATTGAAAAATTAGAACATTTAAGAGGCTAGAAAAAGAAAAAAGCTCTTTTCTCCAGATTTTCATTATTTGAGCCACATCCGGGAGTTGGATCACCCAAGTCCTTCATGAGCTATCTCAGCTTTCCTTTCTGTCATGTGCAGTCTTCCTTATTAGGCTGGCTACTCCTTCCAGGCAGAAGCTGTTGACTTTGCCTTCCTGTCCTCCCATGCTCCATGCTGTCAGGAGGAGGAGCCATGTTCTATGTGAGCTGGGTATAAAAACCGTCAGGGATTTGCAGGAACGTGCTTCATATTTTCCCAGGAACCTGACTTTGCTCAGAGCATGGCCCCATTGCTGTGGACCATCTCCAAACCAGTCTGTGGTCACCTTCCTGGTCCCAACTCCCGAAGTCTTTGTCACCCAAGTTACAGTTAAGAAATGTGCAAACCTCAGTTCAAGGCAAATGTGTGAAATCTTGTTCTTCAGATATTGGAACTCTGAAGCAAGTAACTAAGTTTTTTTAGAGACTCAGAAAAAATGCATTTTAAGCATGTATTATTGATTTTAAAAATTAAGAATGCTAAAACAGTTATGTTAATGTTTTACACATTCAAGGATTTACTTCAATCCAAATATTATGTCGTTGTAGAGAAATTGTATTTAATGTGAGATATAGGTGGGGTTTTAAAAGACACAAGGAGAGGACTTTAAAAAATGAAAGTTTTGGGGTTTGGTGGCCTCTTAAAATAGCCTTCCTCCTCAATTACTGCTTATTTTCCACCAGGGGGCGCACCGAGCATCGCTTCCCCTTGCTTTATCAGAATTCTCTCTTCCCTGGAGGGTAGAAGACAAGTCTCTAGATTTCATCTCCCAATCTTCCTACTCCAGAAAGTTTGAAGTAACTGTGTCCACCCCCCCCCCCAGTAACTGTTATCTCCTGTTGGGGCAGCTGGCCCAATCCCTGCGTTCAGGGGCGTGGCTGCTCCAGCGGGGTAGCATTGCCCTTGAAATAGGATTGGGGGCCGGAAGGCAGCCCGTTCTTGGCGCTCGCCCGCGCTCTCCTTCTGCTCCGTTGGACCCTCGGTTCTGTGAGTTCCCTTATCTCCCTTTGTATTAAAATTGAGTAATTATAAAAGGACTACTTTTGGTTATTTCCAATCTTCGCCGCGTCATCTGGCGCCCAACGTGGCTACATCCACTTAAAAACCTTACGTGGGTCAAACCGCGACTCTGCGGCCCGGCCGGAGCGCGCGCTCCCCCCTCCCTCCCAGACGAAACCGCGGCTTGCTCCTGCCCGCCAAGCCACCTGAAACCAGGCCTGCTGCCCGGGAGCTGTTTGCCCGGTCTCACGGGCTGCTCCGCGCGCTGCGGGACCAGAAACCGCGGCTCGCAGTGCGTCTGGCTCCGCGCCCCGCGCAGCTCGCGCGCCCCGCCGCACTCCCCCTCCCCACACCTCGGCGCCGAGTCGCCCGCCAAATCGTTTGTGAAGTTCTTGCAGGGAACCGAAGCCCCGCCCCGCCACTTCGCCGCTGCTTCCACAGCTACGGTGCTCTGCGCGGAACGCCATCTTTGGTTTCCTAAACCACGTGAAACTCGGGGCCCTGCGCCATCTAGTGGCAGACAACGGTAATTACAGGTAATTTTTCATTTGATTGAAAATCAACCGTTTGGATTAACAATGTCTGACAATATCACTATTAACGGATTCTATAATTTGTTCAACTACACGATGACTGAATTTTTGAGCGATACAGATGTGGTTTCCTTTGGCTGGATATTTACAGGGCTTGGTATCTTCTTTATTTTTGTTTGTTTCATTACAACGTGGTTGGAAAATAAAAAGGAGATAGAGTCCTTACAGGCAGGAGCTAAAAAACTAAACAAGGACTTAACTGGTTTGGAAAACACTAATAAACAACTTGAAAAGATGGTTGCAGCTCTCGAGGAAAGGCATAATAGACTTTCCTCTGAGATGGCCACTAATAAACAGCTTGAAAAGATGGTTGCAGCTCTCGAGGAAAGGCATAATAGACTTTCCTCTGAGATGGCCACTAATAAACAGCTTGAAAAGATGGTTGCAGCTCTCGAGGAAAGGAATAACAGATCTCTCTCTGAGATGGCTTTATCACTTGAGAGAAAAATGCAAGGTATGGAGTCAGGAACAACGGATCTGAATCATAAGTTACAATCCCTGTCGGTAGGAACTGAAACATTATCTGAGGAGATTCGAACCGTTAAATGTACTAACAAGACTTTATCAAAGAGCTATGAAAGATTGCTGGACAGAATTTCAATACAAGATGGCACCATTCATGCCATGAAAATTCTGTCCAAGGATGAGACGTTATCGGTATTGGACAAACTTCATACCCTTGAATCCTCTATGAAAGCCTTGGAACATAATACTGGACAAGAGATTGAGGCATTGCAGAAGGCAATGGTAAATAGATTTGAAAAGATCGAGGAAATTATGGACTCTCATGAACAGGAGCAAATAGTACAAAAGAAAGTCCCAACCACATCGAATAGAACTCTCCGGGATAGCTTCAATAGAACTCTACCTATCTTCCCAGTGATAACTACAGAAAAGGTGACTGGTTCTAAAAACCCTAAGATCACCAAGGAATATACATGGGAACCTATCCGTATGAATGATCTGAAAGAAATTAAACAAGCTGTTATGAATTTTGGGATGCATAGCTCCTTTGTTAAGGAGATGCTAAAGTCTTGGTCCCTTACAATTAACCCAACCCCTAGGGACTGGTTGGACCTAGTCTCAGCTGTGTTAGAGAACGGTCATCAGTTGAGCTGGAAGTGCATGTTTAGACAAGAGGCCAGGCTTTTAGAACAACAGGAAAGATCAAAGGGAGTTGACATCACCCTAGATCAAATTATGGGTGAAGGACTTTATTCTGATCCTCTAGAACAAGCTAATTATGATGAACACACTCTATCCATATGTACTACCGCAGCCTTGAAGGCTTGGGACAGGGTTCAAGACCCAAGACAGAGAACGGAATCATATATCAGAGTTAAACAAGATCCGAGAGAACCATTTGTGGACTTTTTACATAGACTAACTAAAGCTGTACACATAGGGATATCTGACCCAGAGGCAAGGCAGGTAATAATTGAGTCCTTGGCTTATGAGAATGCCAATGTAGAGTGCAAAAGGGTATTGACGCCCCTAAAGATCAGATCAGCACCCCTGGAGGAATGGGTCTTACATACAATGAATATTGAATCGAATGAGCTTCACGCCCATCACGCCCATCACGCCCATCACGCCCATCACGCCGATAAGTGGGTAGAAGATGCCATTGCCAACGGTACAAGAAGATATCAGAATACCAAATGTTTTAATTGTGGCAGAATAGGACATATGAAACGGAATTGCAGACAAAGGACTTACAGAAATAATAATAATAATAATGCCTTTGCCAGGAATAACAGGAATAGAAGGCCTCAGCCTTCAGGGTTATGTAGGAGATGTGGGAAAGGCAGACACTGGGACAGCGAATGCAAATCATCAAGAGATAGGCAAGGAAATCCGTTACAGGCGGGAAACGCCATGGGGGGCCTCTCGCAGGCCCCCATGGCGAATGTGGTCCAGTCATTTCCCGTTACAACGGAGAACATGCCTTGTCAGGACAATTAGAAATCCCCATGTCTGTTGTTGGAAGCGAAAATAGCCCAAGAGATGAATTACGTGTATTTTGGCAAACTTCTATAAGTGATCAAAGACCAAAGTTAAGAGTGTGTGTAAATGGCATTTTCATTACTGGCCTGCTGGACACAGGAGCGGATGTTAGTATCATTACTCCAGAATCTTGGCATCCGTATTGGTCACTGCAGGATGTAAATGTTCGACTTTTGGGAATTGGGACCCTATCTCGAGTAAGGCAAAGCACTAGATGGGTCGAATGCATCGGTCCTGAGGGACAGATAGGAAAATTAAGGCCATATGTAGCTAATATTGCAGTAAATTTATGGGGTCGGGACCTATTGCAGCAATGGAACACTCAAATTAACATTCCTGCTGCCTCTAGAGCATATATTTCTGAGGAAAACATCAAAGGTATTACAGATGGCGAAAACCAGCCATTCGGGCTGTACAAGAACACAAACCAATGGATGCCCCTCCAGAACCACCAACGGCCCTACCTCTAAAATGGTTGACTGAGAAACCGATATGGACAAAACAATGGCCTTTATCTGAGGAAAAGTTGCAAGCTTTAGAACAGCTAGTACAAGAGCAATTGGATGCTCAACATATAGAAGAATCTACCAGCCCTTGGAATTCTCCTGTATTTGTGGTTAAGAAAAATCTGGTAAATGGAGAATGGTGACGGATCTCAGAGCTATAAACAGGATTATTCAACCTATGGGCTCTCTGCAATCTGGACTTCCTTTGCCTTCTTTATTACCAAAAGGATGGCCTCTCATAGTTATTGATTTTAAGGACTGTTTCTTTCACAATACCTTTACAAGAAAAGGATTAGAGAAAAGTTTGCCTTCACTGTGCCTACTTATAATAACTCTCAACCTACCAAGAGATACCAGTGGGACCGTCCTCCCACAGGGCATGTTGAACTCTCCTACCCTGTGCCAATACTTTGTGAATCAACCATTACAAATAATACGCAAGATGTTTCCCAAATCCGTTGTTATCATTATGTCGATGACATATTATTGTCTGACTCAGACATGGATACCTTAGAGAAACTGTTTGAAGTGGTAAAAACAGTTCTACCTAAATGGGGATTACAGATTGCTCCTGAAAAAATTCAGAGAGGAGATTCTGTTGATTATCTAGGTTATAGAATAGGTTTGCAAAAAATTAAGACACAAAAGGCACAAATTAGGAAGAGATCAGCTGCAAACTCTTAATGACTTTCAAAGGTTGTTGGGAGACATTTCCAGCCTTCGACCGGCTGTTGGGATAACACCTGATATGATAGTTCACTTAAACAAAACCTTAGATGGAGAAAGAGACCTAAACAGTCCCAGAGTAATTAACAGCTGAAGCAGAAAAAGAACTGACAATGATTGAAGAAAGATTGCAAGAAGCATATGTGGATAGGGTGAATCCAGAACTCAGTTGTATTCTCGTCATATGCCTTCAAAAATTTCTCCTACAGGAATTCTAATGCAAAGAGATGATATTATTTTAGAGTGGCTCTTTCTACCTCATAAGCCAAGTAAGAAATTAAAAACCTATGTGGAAAAGGTTTCTGAACTAATCATAAAAGGTAAATTGAGACTTCGCCAACTAGCAGGCATAGACCCAGCAGAAATCATAGTGCCTTTCACCGCTGATGAGATACGAAAATTGTGGGAAGATAATGAACCATGGCAAAGAGCTTGTGCTAACTTTTTAGGAGAAATTAATAACAAACTATCCAAAAAGCAAAAGGCTTAACTTTATAAAGAGAACTTCTTGGATTCTTCCTCGAATTGTCCGTGATGCTCCGATAACTGAAGCCCGCACGTTTATACTGATGCTAATAAATCCAGGGAAGGCAGGCTACAAATCAGAAGACTTGAGTAAGGTGGAACAAAGTCCTTATGATTCTGTCAAAAGGCAGAGTTATTTGCCATTCTTATGGTGCTAAGGATTTTTAAGGAACCTCTTAACATTGTTACTGACTCACAATATGCAGAAAGAGTTATCTTACATATTGAAACTGCCGAATTCATACCTGATGATACTGAGCTAACCTCATTGTTTATCCAGGTACAAGAAATGATCAGGAACAGACTTTGCCCTATGTATATAACACACATCCGATCCCATACGGGTCTGCCAGGTCCTTTAGCACGTGGCAATGCAGATATGATCAGCTATTGATTGGTAGTGTGCTGCAGGCTTCCGAATTTCATGAAAAGCATCATGTCAATAGCAAAGGCTTGAAAAAAGAGTTTTCTATTACATGGCAACAAGATAAGGAGATTGTAAAGAAATGCCCTACTTGCTCTTTCTATAACCAAGCACCACTGCTGCAGGGACTAATCCAAAGGCACCAAAAGGAATGAAATTTGGCAGATGGATGTGTTCCATTTTGCAGAATTTGGAAAATTAAAATATGTACACCATACACATTGACACTTATTCAGGATTCCAATGGGCAACTGCTTTAAGCTCAGAAAAGGCCCGATTCAGTAATCACTCACTTATTAGAAGTCATGGCCATCATGGGTATACCTGCGCAAATAAAGACGGATAATGGTCCAGCTTAATGTCTCTAGGAAAAATTGAAACGGTTTTTTACCTATTACAATATTAAGCATGTGTTACAGGCATACCCTACAATCCTACAGGTCAAGCAGTCATTGAAGATCAAATAGGACGATAAAGGAAATGTTTTTAAACAAGCAAAAGGGAGTGGAGAATACCCCAGGAATAGATTACATAATGCTTTACTAACTTTGAATTTTCTCAACGCTAATGAAAAGGGGACAACGGCTGCAGAGAGGACATTGGATAATGGAAAAGTCTGTTGAATTAAATCAACAGTTTATTTCAAGGATGTGCTAACCTCACAATGGAAGCCAGGGGATGTGCTGCAGTTGGGGAAGGGGTTTTGCTCTTGTCTCCACAGGAGAAGAAAAATCGTGGATACCATCAAAATTAATAAAGGTTCGGTTTTGAAGAGGAAAAGCCCCTTGGAAAAGAAAAATAACAATTCATGCACAAGGATGGTGAACATACTGATGGTAAGAAACCTATAGTACGGGGGCAGGGTTCTCTTCTTATCCCCACAGGAAGACGCTCACCTGCAAAAGACCTGAGGGACCCTGCATACCTTGAATATTGATGAATTAGAACCAATTGCAACCCAAACAAGGATCAGCATTAACATTGGGTAAGCTCGGTGAGTATAAAAATCAATTTTTGTATGTGTGTCAATATGCATTCTTCATAGATATTCAGAGCTGGTTTCTTGGAGTTGGACTCTGGCCCAGTCCCTCTCCAATTCCAAGCTTGTTTATAAGAGATTTCTCAGAGTTTCTGTCTCAGGTTAGGAGTAAAATTATGAGACAGAATATTAATAACAATAATGTTGATAATGGTACCAATATATTTGCCTTCTTTGCCTTCATTCATATCTATGGTTGTTTTTTAATGCACCTTTCATTGAAGATATGCACGTATACGTCTGTATGTGTCCTTGTAGATAATGCTTATCTCTCTCGCAACAAACGACAAAATTTTTTTTCTTCAGTAATCTTTGCAGTTTCCAGGATGAAGACGGGGCCCCGCAACATCAACTCCAACTAGTTATTATGACGTCATGTTTTAGTAGCGCTAATATTTGGCCTGTTTTTTTGGTACCAATTGCACAGAACACTTTGAATGGTGCACATTTTTGACAACGTTCTGGCCTCATTTTTCAAAAAAAAAAAAAATTCAGAGGCTGGATACATTTTTCCTAGACGAAATGTTACCCTGGGTATTCTACCATCATTTGCTTTCACAGGAACCCCTGGGAAGAAAAGTCGCCCCTATGTCAGCTGGAAGCAATCTTGGATGACGACGCCCCCCCTCCCAACAAAGTTTACCCTCAGATTTAGGGACACTAATTGGGTGGCTGGTTATAGGGTGGTCGGGTTGTGGAAGGCTTTATATGGACTCAGGGGTATAATTTATGTGTATATCTATATGTATTAAAAAAAAGGGGGGGGGAGGGAGGGATTAACTGGTGATCTGAAGGAATAATTGATTTTTATGAGTTATTGTTTTTCTTTTTTTTAAAAAAAAAACTATATGAGTGTTGATTCTTGTATATTGATATATTGAACATCTATATGAGAGTATGATACTACCTCTGTTTGAAACAATTGTTTATATTGACCATTGTTTACTATATTGCAATGTACATCTCTACCTCTGATATTATTATGTAATGACATTGTTTTACCATATTGCACTGTACATTTCTACCTCAGAATATTATTTATGTAAGGACCCTGTTTACATTTTGGAAATCATTGTCTTCATTTTTTTTTGCACAGTTGTCTATTCTATTAGCTTACAGTTACATAAGTGTTGAGAATTATATGTTGGTCATATTTATATTTAGGACAATCAGGTTTTTTAGACACATAGAGGTTGTATTTAGTATAGATAGCATAATCTTCAACCTCTTTGAAGAACTGTAGAACATGGCCTTTAATCTAACCTACAGTTTTGTATTTATGAGACACAATCACTCCTGGCAACAATGCTCTACTCCCGAGAGAACGTTGAGCACCAAAGACACTCCACTGGGAGTTGTCTTCTACTTGGCAGAACTGGCCTTGGGGCAAAGAAAAGCCCATACCTCCATTACTGACTAAAGTACGAAATATCATAAGTGGATAAAACAGAATTGTCTTATCTTGCCAAGACAGGATAGGATAGTTCTACTAAAGGTTCCTTGCCATTGTATAATGGTATGTCAGGTTTTTCAGGCCTCAGCCAAAGTTGGTTGCCCTCAACATTGCTATCAAGACTTCGTGTGGTTGCCCAGGTAGTCAATTGTCTCTGTCTTCTGTTGCACATTTTGGAAGTTTCTCGTTTGTGCTTCCTGGTTGCTTTGGTAATTTTACTCTCCTTCTCAGATCTTTTGATGGGGTTGAAGATTAGATAATGGTTAGCTACCTTCTAGATTATTTAGACTTCTCAAGTAGAGTGATTAGAAAAAATTCTTCGTATATACTTCTCGCCTGATATTGTTTACTTTTTGTAATTTATATGATCTGTTCCCCTTGTATATAGTTGTATTTGGTTTCTGAATCTGTCTTATTTAGACAAAAAAGGGGGAGATGTTGGGGCAGCTGGCCCAATCCCTGCGTTCAGGGGCGTGGCTGCTCCAGGCGGGGTAGCATTCCCCATCTTAAATAGGATTGGGGAACCGGAAGGTGCCCCGTTCGTTTGCCACGCGCTCACCTTCGGCTCTGCTGGACCCTTGGTTCTGTAAGTTCCACTTATCTCCCTTGTATTAAAATTGAGTAATTATAAAAGGACTATTTTTTGGTTATTCCAATCTTCGCCGCATCAATCTCCCCAAAGGTGCTCCAGGATGCTGATGGCAGGGGGAACTCTCAGAGAAGAGGGGTGCTGGGCGGTTACTCTTCTCTGGGAAGCTTTGCCTGAGAAGCCAGGGATTCTTGAAGAAGAGGGCAGCGGGGGTGAGACCACCTAGGTTGCAGTCTGATTTCCCAAAGTCTAGGGCAGAAGTGGGGGATGCAGGGGGGAGGGGTGCATCAGTGACGTTGGGTGAGGTCCCTACAGTTTGACAGGACTGTTGTTCCCTCTGGTAGTGTGTCTCACGAAGGCTTATTATGTCAGGATGCTGTCTGAACTCAGCATCTTGGTGACCTCCCTGGTTGGAGTGGCAGGCAATTGTTTGTGTAAGAATCTGGATGAGCATTGAAGTGCCTATGAGGTTTGCTTTTTTAGTAAAACAGAGATTTGGTTTTCTAATGATAAAGCAATACATATTTGATATACAAATTGAAAAAATAGAGAAAGAAGAAAGCTTCCGTTAACAGTTTCGTGTAACTGCTGGGGAAGATGATGTAAACCTGGTGCAGCGGAGTGCAGAGGTCCCTGGAAAACAGAAGTACGATCCACCCTCGTAACCCAAACACTGGGTGCACATCTGAAGGAAGTGAAGACAGTATGTTGGAAAGATTTGGTTCCTCTGCGTACTACGGTACTTCTCCCCAGAGAAGTCTGGAACCAGCTGAGCGTCCATCAGCATGAGCAGACAGAGAGTGGCACCATACACCAAGGGAATACTATCAGCCCCCCAAAGTAGGAAATCTTTGTTACTTGTGAAACACAGATGAATCTAGAGATCACGATATGAAATGAGGACAGACACACTTAGAAAGACGGGTACACAGGCCTCCAATCATGCGGGTCCTTCAAAGACCTGATCTCATGAAGTTAGGAGCAGGGCACTGGATGCCATAGAGGGAGACAGAGAGAAGTTGGATAAGGGTAAATTACAGTCACACAGAGGTGGTGAATTCTACGCTGTGACATAGTGGGCATAGTTGGCCAGCTAGTACTTTGTGTGTATGGATGCCATACCATAAAGAAATAAACCCTTCAAGTGCTGGACATACTAGTTACCATGATTTGATATTACACATGTATAAAACATCAGATTGTTTTGCTAAACAACATGAACTTATACAATTATTATTTGTTAATTATAAATGAAATAAAGAAAAAAATTAAAGAATCATCCTTGCAGCAAAAAAAAGAAGAGCCTTATCTGGGTGTGTCCTGTTTCCTTTATGAATGTATTTAATGCATATAGAAGATTTTTTGTGTGGTCTAGAAGACAAAGAATCCTGTCATAATTAAGTTAAAGATACTTTGACTTGCTTCTTTCCAACACACACCATCCTTTTCTACTTCAGCCCCTTATTTCTCAAACAAGCATTATGGAACAGAAACATGGAGAGTGTTCCTTGTTTCCTAAGTAGAAAAATTTTGTGTCTCTTTTTAGAGTGATGTTTGTTTGTTGTTTTTATTATTTTGAGATTTGTCACCTAAATGACTACACTTCTCCAGAAATATTATCATGAAGAATTTTGGGATTTGTTTTAAGACTTTTCCAGTACCTAATTATATGATCATGCAGTTTCTATTCTTGAATCTATTTATGAAGTAGGTTAGAAACAACAACTTACGTATGTTGAAGAATAATTGCATCCAAAGGATGAAGCCAATATTATCTCCATGTTGGATAATGTTTCTTTTAGTTTTTACTGAATTTATTTTACCAAGTGCTTCACTGAGAACTGTTATGTTAGTTCGACAGACTGACATTTTATATTTTGGAGGTATTTATCTTGCTTTCCTCAAATAATTTATTATATACTAAATTTTACATGATCTGATACTTTTATACTTGATAATCCTAAACTGTACTAGCAATCATTTGTCCTGTTCTTTGGCAAGTCATCCTATGTTCTAGCATATTCTAGCACAAACCCACTTAAAGTTCTTTGATATACTCTCAAAATATATGTCACATCACATGCTTCATCCTGAATATAGTTATTAAACTTTATGTTTAACCCTAAATGTACATCTCCACAAAGTTTCTTCCCTAATCATCTTTGAGTTACAGAGAGTAGGAAACCACAGCTCTCCCACTGGAACCAATATATGTCACACATTGTTATATATGAGACTATGAATTTCTTACACTTCTTGTGCTTTGTTTACATCATTTGCCTGGAGGTTTGCCTCAGTACTGCAATTCTATATGTTGCCCACAATGTCCAGAATATGACTTCAGATACTGTGCAGTTATAGTTACACAGTTGCACGCCATTTGGAGTCAAATCCAGGTCCTCTAAAGGAGCTGCCACTGCTCTTAACATCTAAGTCATCTCTCCTGCTCCCATATTTCATAAGAAAAATATACTATCTCTTAATATATGATCTATTTCAACAATAGTTCTGGGAACTGAAAGAGTGATCCTGTGCCAGATTACTGGTTTCAATATCATATTAATACAGCTCCAAAAAGAATGGGCAGCAATACATGTATGCATATTCCACCTGCAAATTTCTCTGATGGAAGTGACTATTATACTCCTGTCAAAATATTAAGATATCAAAAAGTATTAAGTAAATGACATACTCATAAAAAGCTACCAAATGTGTCTTATCTCAAGGGGGTATGTAGCTGATGGTTATTTATTATAAATACAAAAATCTTAAAAATATACTGTACCAATTGTCTTGTGCTTGATTTTTACTTTATTCCATATATTAAAGCAAATGTGGGTACCTCATCTTGAATTCACACACCTGTTCCATTGGAAATTTCATTATTTGGGCAGGGGCTGCAATCAAAACAGCAGACTGCCTTGCCTTCCTGAAGAGATTTCCTGAATCCAGGACCACAACTTTCACTGCATACAGAGATTGGAGTCTGAGCAAAGGAAATCAGAAATGTGGGGACATATAAAAATTAATCTGTCTACTGAATTTTATGAGAAGAATAGATCATTGAAAGTTTAATTTTATAAATTTATATTCAATTAATTAAGCAATAAAAGCATAAATAAACCTCATAATATATATATATATGCAAATATACATATAAACACATGCTTAAAATCATGAATATACAAGGGGAAGAATGTGGTAGTACTTGCAATAATGAACTTATGAAGAAAGTATTGAAATGTAGAAATTAAGCTTGTAAATATGCCAGTGCAGTCATCTTTTAATTTATGAGAAGGTTTGAAACTCACTAAGGGTGCTTTTGTTTGTTTTTTTAGTCATCTGTGTTCTGTAAAGCTTAATGTGACATGCCACCCACCTCTTGATCTCCTGTGCTCCATTCTATCCTGTCCTCCAACAATGACAATTGGTGACCAGGTGGAAGATATGGGGAAAATGTTCCTACTTTTACTTTATATCCAAGACCTTGAGGAAAATTCCAGAAGTTCAAAATGTCATACTCGACATATAATTTTTCTGAAGGATTTAAGGTTACTGAATCTCCACCAGGATTAATGAATTGAATGTTCTTCAGGATGTGGTTCAGCTAAGAAAGATGCAAGATTTATGATAGGCAAGCTCATGGTTAAAGAAAAAATTGAGTTATGCCATGTGCACATATACATTAAATTGTTTTTCAACATGAAATATCATTACAGGTATATTTCAGAAAAATGATGATTATACTGAAATAAAACTCAACTATTTCTAATACTATGTGAGTAGAATATTCAGATAAATCTCTGATTCATTATTCATTCTAAAGGTTTTCAGCATTGAACACCAAATTTCAGGATGGTTAACTTAAATATGAACATGACACAGTCTAAAATCACATGGAAATGAAGTCCCAGCGAAGAATTGTTTTTTGTTTTTTTGGTTTTTTTTCATGGTTTATTTTTTTTATATTTAAAAATTTCCATCTCCTTCCCTCCTCCTCCCCCCTCCCTCCCCTCCCCCTCCCCCTTCCCTCCCCTCCTTCTCCCCCTTCCCTCCCCTCCCCTCCCCTCCACCCATACCTCCCCTCCCTCCTTCTCAAGGCCAAGGAGCCATCAGGGTTCCCCACTCTATGCTAAGACCAATGTCCTCCCAACTCCCCAGCGAAGAATTGTATGGACAAGTTTGGCCTCTGAATACTTCTATGAGTGATTTTGTAACTTGAGTTAACTGAAGAACAAGGACCCTCTCTGGTTTTAAGCAGATCATTTCTTGAACTGGATCTGGACTGAATATGTTGGAGGGAGCCAGATAAGCAATAGTATTTGTGCAATAACAAATTTCTCTCTGTTTTTGACTGTTGATCTTGGTGTGAAAAATGCTTCTGTTCTGGCCACCTTAAGATTTCTGGAATGACGGATTATAAACAGAAATTGTGAGTCGTATAATCCCTTTCTTATTTAAGTTACTTTTGCTCACATATTTTATCACAGTAAAAAGAAATAAACTTAAGACAATGTTTCTAGCAGACAGTTTTGGGAGATATTTTAGATTACATTGTTTAATAGCTCTCTACGCTATTTAGGATTCTGAGACATCAGTTATTCCTTGTTAATACTGAAGAACGTCATGGGAAGAGATTAGACATTTCCTGTTGAGAACCATAGAAGGGTGGGATACTGTTGGCCTCTTTATCATCACTTCTTGACCTAATTTCTAAAGTATTTCCTTGTATGAAGATCGCATCTTGATTACTATATCCACCCAGATCTACATTTATTTTTGGCAGTAAACTAGTAAAGAAAACTTCTCTTTGGAAAAAAAATATGCCAAGATACTCTTTTAGAGCACCTTTGGGGCCACTTAATTAAGTTCCCTTGGTGATACTGTGCTTCAAAATAAAAAGGCATTACCTTCCAGTGGGGATATTTCATTTTTCCTCCAATTTTCATTGCTTGCTTATCTACTTGTTGCATAAGAATCTTGTGGAGGGTGTGGGCCACAGCATACACAGCATTGTATACATGGTAGCTGCCATCACTCATGGCAGTGTCAAAGTGGTACCAAGGTAACCATTCCAAGGAACCCCTAGCTGAGCAATTTTCTACTGGTTTACAGGAAGCATCAGAGAGTGTGCAATTAAAATAAATCTCCCACAATCTTGCAAGGAAAATGTCTTCTGGGTATTTGGAAGGGGTGACTATCTTTACAAAATCTTTAAAAGTGGAAATCTCACCATGGTGTTGTGAAAAAATAAGAGTGCCATGGAATGAGTCGAGAATGAAATGTCTCATAGCAGTAAATACTTCCCATTGTGAAGTGGTAACCCAGATTCTCCATGGACATATGTGTTCCCATCTTCTGAAGAAGATACCTAAAGATGAGTCAGTGTCACCATAAATAATAATAATTTTTGCTGAGTTCACCACAATCTGGCTATTGTAGACATCAAATTCGTTTGCTGAAAAATGATTGGCTGCTATCATTTCCGTGAAGGCTACACAGACTCTGTTTCTTTCCATCTCTCGTACCAGTTCTGAGAGAAACTGAATGCCTTTCTCTTCTGAGATGACCAGTCCCACCCAGTTCCATCTGAAATGGACCATCAATGATACCATGCCTAAGGCCAGAGATGAGTCCTTGGTGGCCATCTGATAGACAGAACGAAACTTTCCAGGGTCATTCAAATTTGGTTCAAATGGTCCAATGGTCAGCTAAAGAAAAGAGAACAGGGAGTGACATGAAGTTAGGAGTTTCCAGAAATCATGGACTCAATGAGTGTGGAATAGAAACTTAAAGTTTTAGAAAGTATTTTTATTACAGGTATTTGTATTTTAAGTCAACTCTAATACCTGGAGAATATTTCAGAAAATGAGATTAATATTCAAATTTCCATAAACAATTGTGTATATATCATGCCATTAATGTATATTTCACAAATTGCAAGTGGATATACTTATAATTTTAGAGTATAAACCTCAAACACTATGTGTTTTAAAAGGTTGGTTTCTTGGGTCTGTGTGTGCATATCTGTGTGTGCACACAAGTGTGTGTGCCCATGTCTGTATGGTTGCCTATACATTTGAGAACATTTAAAGTCTAGAAGAGGAAACTGGGTATCCTTAATTTCCTCTACATATTCTTGAAGTAGGGTCTCTCTAAAACACTGGGATTCATAACTTTGGCTTGTTTAAAAGACAGGAATTATTGATTCCACAAGGGACATCTTATCTCTGCTCCCTATCTTGAGGACATGGGTAGTCCTGGCATCCAAACTCTTTTCCTCATGATTACACAGAAAGCACCTAGAATCCTGGTCCATCAACAGCACCAAGACTATGTATTTTCAATGACACACAAGTGAAATCTGCATGCTTCTCCTTGGTACTCAAATACTGACATTAAAGGAGAATTCTTTTATTGTTTCCATTCATATAATCTCACCAAAGGATAGTTATAAAGTCCCAGAAATGTGCCAAATAGGGAAGAAATGTCCCGTGTTGGTCCTGTGATTGCAGCCATAGATTTTTCCTCTCTTCTGCAGGTGTAGTTTGGGATGAATTTTTCCTTGCCTGTGAGCCAAAAGAGGATACTCCAAGAACTATCTTCATCCTGTGGCCCAGCAGTGTAGATATCATATCCCAGAGATACATTAGGTAAAAGAAGGGGGTTCCTGTTGATCTCCTCAATGGCAAAAATCAAGGCTATTGCAAATTGGTAGTTGTTAGAATTGATCCTGTGTAAAGGACATAAGGATCATTACACAACAATATTCAAATGCTATTGTCTTAGAAATGAATACAGTAACTGGCATGCACTAAGTGAGTTTCCCTGCACAGAGTCTATATTTAAATCATTACGTATTGTTTGATGGCACTGCAGCATAAGATTGTTTGGAAGTCAGAGGGCTAGTTATGGCCATGTTTACTAACCATTTCCTTCATGAGGATAGAGCAAGCAGACTATCTTCCAGTCATATAGGAGCTAATGCCTTGTATAATATTATACCATTTACTTCATCCATTTCCTGTATGAGGATAGTGCAATAAGACTCTCATTCGTTAAGCAGGCTGTCATTACATGATCCTTGCATGCCTTTGCCTTTGCATGCCTATACTTCACAAAAGCAATCAGTATAATTTGTTGATTCTTGGGATGGGAAGTATGTATATTGTGGGAGCCATACTGAACCAAGAGTTTCTAACAGGCCCCTATGAAATAACAAAGGAAAATTTAGCTCTATGTCCTTGTCTAAGTTTGTCCTCAGTACAGTCTTTCTAGGGTTCGAGCCAGTGCAATGAAAAAGTCAAAGTTGAGTTTTATTACCCACCTTTTCCCCCCTGGGATGTGGTTATCAGTCCTAAGGCAGCTGGTTCTGAGATATCCTTTGTTCACTTTGAACAACATTATCTGCCATAACTTTCTACTCACCTTGGGCATTTTCCCACTGCAATGAGTTTATAGGATGCCATTCTTCTTCACAATCTTGCTTGGCATAGATCATTAGTTTATTTAAGACTTTCTGATCCTAGATATTGCTTCTGTCATTTGTATTCCTCATTGTCATTCTCTTACCCAACACCTTCCCACTTGGGACAATTTTTCGTTCAAGTTCAGGTTAATATGTGGTGTGTCTATGTATGCACATTCATATGTATGTGGTGTATGTATACAACATATGTTTGTGTATTTTTGGTGTGTACATGTTATGTCAAATATGTACAGTGCATGTGGGTATACGTAGTTAGTTAGTTTGTATGTGTTTGTGTATACTCTCATTTAAAATGAAGCTTGTACTTACAGCTACACAGACCACCCAGTAAGTTCCTGGCAACATGTCTCTGCCTCAAACACTGGGTTTACAGGCACATGTAGCCATGCCCTGCTTTAATGTGAGTTTTGGAATTTCTAACTCAGGCCCTCCTGCTTGTCTAGAGAATGTTCTTCACATAGCCATCTGCCCAACTTGAGGACACTTATTTTATAAGGATGAATTACCAATGAAGTAATTTACTTTTGATGATATATGACTCACAGATCCTTCATTTTATATGTAAAGGAATACAACCAAAAATTTGCTTTGAAAATTTCACATTATTTTGTACTATGTATTTTTATTTTTTTTCTCATTTTTTATTAAAAATTTCCATCTCCTCCCCTCCTCCTTCCCCTTCCCTCCCAAATTAATTATTTTATTATATGTGTACATGTCTGGTATTATATATGCTCACATACGTACTTGAAGTGCTCCTTTATATGGTCAGAAAGTGTCCTGCTCTCTCACTCTGCAGGTTTTCCCCATCACATAGGATGTCTCTCTGCACCTGGAACTCCTCTGACAGGCAAGAAACCTCAGAGATCCTGTACCATACCTCGCAGTGCTGGAGTTGTAGGTGCACAAGCATTTGCATGGATTCTAGTGACCGGAACCTAAGTAGCCATCTTGCTTGTTGTTAGCCATAGAGCCAGTTCCCCAAGCTGCGTGAAGTGTATCTTCACTTGCACTCTGCCATTAACATGAAACCACACTGCCGTCTGTTGTACACATCATGGTTGCTTGACTTCTTTCTACTCAAATGCTTAGTTTGCTCTCTTGTTTATATAACTTGTTATTTCTCATTCTGGCCTTTTTATTTAGTTTAGCCTTAGTATATTCATAATCTTAATGTTCTAGATCTCTTTTTTTCCTTTTCTATTAGACTTTAAGTATCCATATTTATTTCTGATATATCAGTGGAATATGGTATGGGAAGTCCTTTTGTTTATGTGTTACTTTTATTGGTTAATTAATAAAGAAGATTCTTTCAGCCAAAGGCCTAGCAGAATAGAGCTAGGCAGGAAAACTAAACTGAATGCAGGAGAAAGAAGATACAATCATAGAGAAGCCATGGAGCTGCCAGAAGAGAAAGACATGAGCCACTAGCCTGAACCTTGCCAGTAGGCCGTGAACTTAATGGTATAATATAAAATAAATGAGATAATTTAAGATAAAAGAGTTAGCCAGAAATATGCTTAAGCTATTGGCCAAACTGTATTGCAAATAACAAAGCTTCTGAGTGATTATTTCATGGTCCAGGCAGCCAGGAATAACAAGCAGTCTTCCCCAACAGGAATACTTTTGATTGTTTCTTTTAATATTGAGTTACTATGATTACATCATTTTCCCTTTCCTTTCTTCCCTCAAATTATCCTGTATACTCCTCATTGATCTGTCAGCTCATGGCTTCTCATTTCTTCAAATGTTTTCACATGACTTAGGACAACAATTGATATTCAAGGACCAGCTCACTAGAAATAATACTTAATAGACACCTTGCAAAGCATTCAAAATATCTGTTGCTTCTACTTGTAATTTTAAATATATTAATGGCATTCTTTCCCTAATAGCTGTGGGAAATCCTTCACTGCCTGTATCTCGTGTGGGTATCTCATGAATAGAATTCCTGATAGAATGAGCATTTTTATATGTGGATTGTCAAGAAGGTGGCTCTTCCTTATCTGTATTGTTATCCTGTACAGAGTTTTGATGAATAAAATAAATACAAAGAGATGCTGTCAAATCAGGGGCTATAAGTTCCTATTAAGAAATGGAGCACAACTTAAGAAAACAGCTGTAATACTATCAACTGACATAAAACTGTAAAGTAGCTTAAGATTATGCTATGCATTCTGCTAATGGATTTTATGGTATTTTTTCCCAGAAAAAAAGGCAATCTTATTTACAAGAATATGTAGCCAGCTGTCTGACTTGTTGAGCCAATGTAAATAGTGCAAAGTAATTTAGTCACGATGCCAGGGACAGTAATTAAATGTTTGCATGGATTCTTACCCTCAGTTTTATTGGTCTTTGTTCAAGATTCACTATGGGAGAAAGATACCCTATATAGCCAGGGCTACAAAAAATAAACTAACTTCATAGCCTCAAGAAAGTGTTAAAAGTTTCCCTTTCTATGGTCAAGGGTTATATACAGGAGAGAAAGATATTTTTTAAGATTTAAAATGCCTTTTAATGTTACTGTATACTATATTCATCCTTCATATTGCTTCTTAAAGATATTTACAATCAACTATGGCATTGCTTTGACTATGTTTGCTTGATAGTTTGATGCCTACTTAATACAAGCTAGAGTAATTTGGAGAAAAGGAACTTCATTTGAGAAAATATCACCTCTAGATTAGCCTGTAGGTAAAACTGTTGGGCACTTTCTTGATCGATGATTGATGTGGGATGATCCAGGCTATGTGTGTGACTGATGCTGGGCTGCTGGTTTAGGTGCAGTAAGAAACAGGCTGAATGGTGGATGGGAAAGAAGCCAAGTGAGCAGAATTACCCCCCATGCCCTCACTTTAACATCCTGCCTCAAATTTCTTCTGAAGTAGGGTATGACCTGAGAATTGTAAGCAGAAGGAAACCTTTTCTTTTCCATGTTTCTTTTGGTCATTGTGCTCACCACATCAATGAGAGCATCTTCATCCATTTATGCCCTGGTCAAGGGTTACATTCAGTATGGAAAAACATAATGTGCTTTTTAATGTCACCGTGCTTTGGAGAGTGCTTTAGTGAGATCCTCTGTGCTTAGGCCTCTGCCCCTTGCCTTGCAGCTCTGAGTTTGGAAGGGCTTCTCAGCCATGCCTCTCACCTTGTGGCTCAGCACTCACTCTCATATCACAGTTGCTCTTTGTAAATGAACAGTCTCAAGGCTAAGAAATGTGGCTTTTGAGAGAGCTGCTTGGCCTGCAAGGGGACCTGATGGTCTGCCAGAGGATCCATCATTCTTTGGGGTAAATGAGGAGTGAGTGCCCGAACCGCGGCAGCTGCACGGAGAGGGACCACCGACATTCTACAACTCCCCCCGCCACCCGCACACTTCCTGCTCTTCCTGCAGGGGTTATTCTCCCCAGATACTGCATCTCTCTTCCTGTCACTTCCCAGCTTGCACCCAGAATCCTTCCCCCCCGTCTCCCTGCCTCATCCTCCCGTCTTTGGGGCCACAAAATCCCACAGCTCAGCCTGTTTGGGCGCTGGGGACCTGGAATTGAGTGCACCCAGGCCGGTGGGAGGTCCCCTCCTTCATTTGACTGCCTGCGGCAAGGTAGGCCATTTGTCAGTGAGCTGTTTGGCCTGCAAGGAGACCTGACAGTCTGCCAGAGGATCCATCATTCATTGGGGTGAGTGAATTGAATTCATTGGGGTGAATTGAACTTCTAAAAGAAGACTCAAAGGGGATTATTCAGAGGAACAAATGGGCAGGCGCCAATGCATGAATTCCTCCAACAATTTGAAAAACAACATGAAAGCACTAGAACCCAGCGAACTTATAACAGGAGGACTTGAACACACTAATCAAGAAGAAGTAGAAAAAATTGACTTTATGAAAGTAATAGAGTCCCTTAAACAGGAGGTGAAAAACTCCCTTAAGGAAATGGACGAGAAGAATAACAAAAAGTTTGAAGAATTGAGTAAATCCGTAAACGATATCCTAGGAAACCAAGAAAAAACAATCAAACAGATAATGGAAACAGTGCAAGACTTGAAAACTGAAATGGAGGCAAGGAAGAAAACACAACCCGAGGGCCAACTGGATTTGGAAAATCTATGTAAACGAACAGAGAATACAGAAACAAGCATAACCAACAGAATACAAGAGATAGAAGAAAGAATCTCAGATTCTGAAGATACCATAGAGAAAATAAATGCACTGATCAAAGAAAACAGCAAATCCAGCAAATCCTCATCACAAAACATTCAGGAAATCTGGGACACAATAAAAAGACCAAACCTAAGAATAATAGGCGTAGAAGAAGGAGAAGAAATACAGCTCAATGGTTCAGAAAATATATTTAATAAAATTATAGAAGAAAACTTCCCAAACCTAAAAAAAGATATTCCTATTAAGGTTCAAGAAGCTTACAGAACACCAAATAGACTGGATCAAAAAAAAAAAATCCCCTCGCCATATTATAATCAAAACACAATCACTCATGGAGACGGTGGGACAGAACTAAAGGGAGATCACCAACTCCAGTTGGAATGGGACTGATGGAGCATGCGACCAAACCCGTCTCTCTGAATGTGGCCAACAGCAGGGGCTGACTGAGAAGCAAAGGACAATGGCGCTGGGCTCTGATTCTTCTGCATGGACGGGCTCTGTGGGAGCCTTCTCAGCTTGGTCGATCACCTTCCTGGACCTGGGGGAGTTGGGAGGACCTTGGACTTAGCATAGAGTGGGGAACCCTGACGGCTCCTTGGCCTTGAGAGGGAGGGAGGGGAGGTATGGGTGGAGGGAAGGGGAGGGAAGGGGGAGAAGGAGGGGACGGAAGGGGGAGGAGGAGCAGAGGGAGGGGGGAGGAGGAGGGAAGGAGATGGAAATTTTTAAATATAAAAAAAAAACCCATGAGAAAAAAAAAGAAAAAAAAAGATGCTCACACACCTGTAAAAAAAAAATTTGGGAACTTGAGGGTTGGGCAAGTCTGGGCCAAGGGAAGACGGGGAGAGAAAAGTGTGAAGGGGAGAATGGGGGGAGCTCGGAGGAATGGGGTGCTTGGGATATAGGAAGGGTGGATATGGGAGCAGGGAAGCATATATCTTAATTTAAGGAGCTACCTGAGGGTTGTCAAGAGACTTGACCCTAGAGGGGTTCCCAGGTTTCCAGGGAGACGCCCCCAGTTAGTTCCTTGGGCAGCTGAGGAGAGGGAGCCTGAAAAGGCCAGTTCCTATAGCCATACTGATGAATATCTTGCATATCACCATAGAACCTCCACCTGACGATAGATGAAGAAAATGACAGAGCCCCACATTGGAGCACCGGACTGAGCTCCCAAGGTCCTGATGAGGAGCAGAAGGAGAGAGAACATGAGAAAGAAAGTCAGGGCTGTGAGGGAACCTCCAGCTGGCGACAGATGGGGAAGGTGACTGAGCCCCACATTGGAGCACTGGACTGAGCTCCCAAGGTCCTGATGAGGAGCAGAAGGAGCGAGAACATGAGGGAGAAAGTCAGGAACGTGAGGAGTGCGTTCACTCATGGAGACGGTGGGACAGAACTAAAGGGAGATCACCAACTCCAGTTGGAATGGGACTGATGGAGCATGCGACCAAACCCGTCTCTCTGAATGTGGCCAACAGCGGGGGCTGACTGAGAAGCAAAGGACAATGGCGCTGGGCTCTGATTCTTCTGCATGGACGGGCTCTGTGGGAGCCTTCTCAGCTTGGTCGATCACCTTCCTGGACCTGGGGGGAGTTGGGAGGACCTTGGACTTAGCATAGAGTGGGAAACCCTGATGGCTCCTTGGCCTTGAGAGGGAGGGAGGGGAGGTATGGGTGGAGGGAAGGGGAGGGAACGGGGAGAAGGAGGGGAGGGAAGGGGGAGGAGGAGCGGAGGGAGGGGGGAGGAGGAGGGAAGGAGATGGAAATTTTTAAATATAAAATAAAATAAACCATGAGGAAAAAAAAACACAAAACATACAGAATAAAGAAAGAATATTAAGAGCTGCAAAGGAAAAAGGTCAAGTAACATATAAAGGTAAACCTATCAGACTAACACCTGACTTCTCTATGGAAACCATGAAAGCCAGAAGGTCCTGGATAGATGTTTTGCAGAAACTAAGAGACCATGGATGCAAGCCCAGACTACTATACCCAGCCAAGCTTTCATTCACTATAAATGGAGAAAACAAAATATTCCAGGATAAAAACAAATTTAAACAATACATAGCCACAAATCCAGCCTTACAGAAAGTAATAGAAGGAAATTCACAAACAAAGGAGTCCAGCATTGCCCAAAATAACTCAGACATCTAGCGACCCTTCACCAGCACAACTCAAAGAAAGGAAACACACAATCTCTACTACCAAATAAAAAGTGACAACTGGAGTTAACATTCACTGGTCATTAATATCACTTAATATCAATGGACTCAATTCACCTATAAAAAGGCACAGGCTAAGAGATTGGATACGAAAACAGGATCCAACATTCTGCTGTTTACAAGAAACGCACCTCAACCACAAAGACAGACATCTACTCAGAGTTAAGGGTTGGGAAAAGGTTTATCAAGCAAATGGACCTAAGAAACAAGCCGGTGTGGCCATACTAATTTCTAACAAAGTTGACTTCAAACTAAAATCAATCAGAAGAGATGGAAAGGGACACTTTATACTCATTACAGGAAAAATCTATCAGAATGAAGTCTCAATCCTGAATATCTATGCCCCTAATACAAAAGCACCCACTTATATAAAAGAAACATTACTAGAACTCAAGACAGCCATCAAACCAAACACACTGATAGTGGGAGACTTCAACACTCCTCTTTCACCAATGGACAGGTCAATTCGACAGAAACCTAACAGAGAATTAAGAGACTTAATAGAGGTAATGAACCAAATGGACTTAACAGACATCTATAGAACGTTCCACCCAAACAGGAAAGAATATACCTTCTTCTCTGCGGCTCATGGAACCTTTTCAAAAATTGATCACATACTCGGTAACAAAGCAAACTTCCACAGTTACAAAAACATATTAGTAACCACCTGCATCTTATCGGATCACCATGGATTAAAATTAGAATTCAACAACAATGCTACCCCCAGAAAGCCTACAAACTCATGGAAACTGAACAGTCAACTACTGAACCACAGCTGGGTCAAGGAAGAAATAAAGAAAGAAATTAAAGTCTTTCTTTTTTTTTTTTTTTTTTTGGTTTTTCGAGACAGGGTTTCTCTGTAGCTTTGAAGCCTATCCTGGAACTAGCTTTTGTAGACCAGGCTGGTCTCGAACTCACAGAGATCCGCCTGCCTCTGCCTCCCGAGTGCTGGGATTAAAGGCGTGCGCCACCACCGCCCGGCTTAAAGTCTTTCTTGAATTTAATGAAAATAAATACACAACATACTCAAACTTATGGGACACTATGAAAGCAGTGCTAAGAGGAAAATTCATAGCACAAAGCGCCCACTTAAAAAAAATGGAGAAAGCACACATTGGAGACTTAACAGCACACTTGAAAGCTTTAGAAAAGAAAGAAGCAGACTCACCTAGGAGGTGTAGAAGACGGGAAATTATCAAACTGAGGGCAGAAATCAACAAAATAGAAACACAGAAAACAATCCAAAGAATCAATGAAACAAAAAGCTGGTTCTTGGAGAAAATCAACAAGATTGACAAACCCCTAGCCAAACTAATCAAACGGCAGAGAGAGAACACACAGTATAATAAGATCAGAAATGAAAAAGGGGACATAACCACAGACACAGAGGAAATCCAAAGAATCATTAGATCTTACTACAACAGCCTGTATGCCACAAAATTGGAAAATGTAAAAGAAATGGACACTTTTTTAGATAAGTACCATATACCAAAGTTAAACCAGGACCAGGTAAATGTTCTAAATAGTCCTGTTAGTCGTGAAGAATTGGAAACTGTTATGAGAAACCTCCCTACCAAAAAGAGCCCAGGACCTGATGGGTTCAATGCAGAATTCTACCAGAACTTCCAAGAAGACCTAATACCTATACTCCTTAAGGGATTTCATAATATAGAAACAGAACAGTCATTGCCAAATTCCTTTTATGAAGCTACAATTACCCTGATACCTAAACCACACAAAGACTTAACCAAGAAAGAGAATTACAGGCCAATCTCACTCATGAACATCGATGCAAAAATTCTCAATAAAATACTGGCAAACAGAATCCAAGAACACATTAGAAAAATTATCCACTATGATCAAGTAGGCTTCATCCCAGAGATGCAGGGCTGGTTCAACATACGAAAATCTATCAATGTAATCCATCATATAAATAAACTGAAGGATAAAAACCATATGATCATCTCATTAGATGCAGAAAAAGCATTTGACAAAATTCAGCACCCCTTTATGATAAAGGTCTTGGAGAGATTAGGGATACAGGGGTCATTCCTAAATATAATAAAGGCTATTTACAGCAAGCCGACAGCTAACATCAAATTAAATGGAGAGAAACTTAAGGCCATCCCACTAAATTCAGGAACGTGACAAGGCTGTCCACTCTCTCCTTATCTCTTCAATATAGTACTTGAAGTTCTAGCAATAGCAATAAGACAAAACAAGGGGATCAAGGGGATTCGAATTGGAAAGGAAGAAGTTAAACTTTCATTGTTTGCAGATGATATGATAGTGTACATAAGCAACCCGAAAAACTCCACCAAAGAACTCCTACAGCTGATAAACTCCTTTAGTATCGTGGCAGGTTACAAGATCAACTCCAAAAAATCAGTCGCCCTCCTATATACAAAGGCTAAGGAAGCAGAGAAAGAAATCAGAGAAGCTTCACCTTTCACGATAGCCACAAATAGCATAAAATATCTTGGGGTAACTCTAACCAAGGAAGTGAAACACCTATTTGACAAGAACTTTAAGTCTTTGAAGAAAGAAATTGAAGAGGATACCAGAAAATGGAAGGATCTTCCTTGCTCTTATATTCGGAGGATAAACATAGTAAAAATGGCAATACTACCAAAGGCAATCTATAGATTTAATGCAATCCACTTAAAGATCCCATCAGAATTCTTCACAGATCTTGAGAGGACAATAATCAACTTTATATGGAAGAACAAGAAACCCAGGATAGCCAAAACAATCTTATACAATAAAGGAACTTCTGGAGGCATTACCATCCCTGACTTCAAACTCAATTACAGAGCTACAGTATTGAAAACAGCTTGGTATTGGCATAAAAATAGAGAAGTCGACCAATGGAATCATATAGAAGACCCAGATCTTAACCCACAAACCTATGAACACCTGATTTTTGATAAAGAAGCTAAAAGCACACAATGGAAGAAAGAAAGCATCTTCAACAAATGGTGCTGGCATAACTGGATGTCAACCTGTAGAAGAATGAAAGTAGATCCGTGTCTATCACCATGCACAAAACTCAAGTCCAAATGGATTAAAGACCTCAATATCAATCTGAACACACTGAACCTGTTAGAGGAGAAAGTGGGAAGTACTCTACAACATTTGGGCACAGGAGACCGCTTCCTACGTATAGCCCCAGCAGCACAGACATTAAGGGCAACATTGAATAAATGGGACCTCCTGAAGCTGAGCAGCTTCTGTAAAGCAAAGGACACTGTCACTAAGACAAAAAGGCAGCCTACTGACTGGGAAAAGATCTTCACCAACCCCACAACAGACAAAGGTCTGATCTCCAAAATATATAAGGAACTCAAGAAACTAGACTTTAAAATGCTAATGAACCCAATTTAAAAATGGGGCACTGAACTGAACAGAGAATTCTCAACAGAAGAAGTTCGAATGGCCAAAAGACACTTAAGGGCATGCTCAACCTCCTTAGCAATCAGGGAAATGCAAATCAAAACAACGTTAAGATACCATCTTACACCTGTCAGAATGGCTAAAATCAAAAACACCAATGATAGCCTTTGCTGGAGAGGATGTGGAGTAAGGGGTACACTCATCCATTGCTGGTGGGAATGCAAACTTGTGCAACCGCTTTGGAAAGCAGTGTGGAGGTTTCTCAGGAAATTTGGGATCCACCTACCCCAGGACCCAGCAATCCCACTCTTGGGAATTTACCCAAGAGATGCCCAATCATATTACAAAAGCATCTGTTCAACTATGTTTATAGCAGCATTATTTGTAATAGCCAGAACCTGGAAACAACCTAGGTGCCCTTCAGTGGAAGAATGGTTGAAGAAAGTGTGGAATATATACATGCTAGAATACTACTCAGCGGTAAAAAACAATGACATCTTGAATTTTGCATGCAAATGGAGGGAAATAGAAAACACCATCCTGAGTGAGGTAACCCAGGCCCAAAAAGATGAACATGGGATGTACTCACTCATAATTGGGTTCTAGCCATAAATAAAGGACATCGAGCCTATAATTCGTAAAAATCCTAGAGAAGCTATATAAGAAGGTGAACCCAAAGAAAAACATATAGTTATCCTCCTGGATACTGGAAGTAGACAAGATTGCCGGACAAAAAATGGGAACATAGGGGTGGGGTGGGATGGGGGGAGGGCGGATGGGGCGAGAAAAGTGTGAAGTGGAGGATGGGAAGAGCTTAGGGGAATAGGATGGTTGGGATATAGGAAGGGTGGATATGGGAACAAGGAATTATATATCTTACTTAAGGGAGCCATTCTAGGGTTGGCAGAGGCTTGACTCTAGAGGGGTTCCCAGGTGTCCAGGAAGACGCCCCCAGCTAGGTCCTTGGGCAGCTGAGGAGAGGGTGCCAGAAATGTCCAGATCCTATTGCCATACTCATGAATATATCTTGCATATCACCATAGAACCTTCACCTGGCATTGGATGGAGAAAATGACAGAGCCCCACATAGGAGCACCGGACTGAGCTCCCAAAGTTCTGATGAGGAACGGATGGAGAGAGATCATGAGAAAGAAAGTCAGAACCATGAGGGATGCGTTCACCCACTGAGACGGCAGGACAGAACTAATGGGAGACCACCAAGTCCACTTGGAATGGGACTGATGGAACATGCGACCAAATCAGACTCTCTGAGGGTGGCTGATGGTGGAGTCTGACCGAGGAGCCAAGGACAATGGCAATGGGCTTGGTCTCTACGACATGGACGGGCTCTGTGTGAGCCTTGTCAGTTTGGTTGCTCACCTTCCTGGACCTGGGGGGAGTTGGGAGGACCTTGGACTCAACATAGGGTAGAGAACCCTGATGGCTGTTTGGCCTCAAGAGGGAGGGAGTGGGGGTGTGGGTGGAGGGGAGGGGAGGGAAGGGGGAGGAGGAGGGGAGGAAATGGCAATTTTTAATAAAAAATAAATAAACTGGAAAAAAAAGAAATGTGGCTTTTACAACCACGAACCACAATTTTTAAAAATGTTTATACAATTAGAAGTATAGGAGATAGCACACAACTCCTTTACTTCTTTCAGTGTCCTGGTAGTTTAGTTTTATAAGACTTCCTATAGAGATAACAGAAAGACTCCTCTTCTGCAGCTGGGAGTTAGGGAATTGACTGAGAGAAAGTGCTCTTTCCTTAATCTTTAACATGTCTTATACATTTATTACATCTGTTTCTTATCATTTATTCAGAAATGGTATGTGACCCTTGATTACAATGCCTGAAACATTTTCTGGGTCTTTATAAGCTGTGAAGAAGAAAGAGAGCAGGGAAGAATTCAACATGAGAGAATAAGAGGAAAATCAGGAAAGTGTCCACTTTTTTCCCTTAGCCCTCAAATAGAAAAAGTCTAATTTTGTCACACTGTAGAGTTTTTCCCCAAACCTTGCCTACAGCCCAGGAGTTGGATCTTCCTAGGTTGTGATAATATATATTTATATAATGTATATTCTCTAAATGCAAATATATGATTAAATTCATAAATATAAGCTTTTCAATCAGTATATTTCCTGTATATATGTTTTATGACAAGGTCAACAATAAATACACTAACATGGGTAGAGACAAGCCCACTAAGCCTCAGCATTATACAAAGAAACTGAGGTAAATAAGGACCCAGTCCTGAGGTGCCCTTGGGTTGTGGGTTGACTCTCAGTAGATCGCAGTGAGGGAACTGCTCTGCTACGTATGAAACCCTGACCCAGAAGCAGGTCGTCTGTGAGGGGTTTAGCACAGGTTCCACATGAACATGCCTTTGAGCATTTGACATGACAAGCCAGAGGGCCGCCCACTTTCCTGCTGCAACCCGTTTCCTGGAACGAATGGCTCTCCACAATTAAAAGAAACAAAGATTAGATATCATTGTTGTTGAATGTGGAGATATTTGCTCCTAAAATTATACACAATTGAAAAATGTTAAATATTCACTGGAATGGTCAGTCAGGTAAGCAATGTCAGGACAAACATATTTTTAATTTAGGGTGACTTTCACATGAGTATGTATTGTAATTTATAATTGTTGCCTTTCCCTCCTTACTTCATCACCTTCCCAACTTTAAGACCTCCTGTTTACAAATCTATGTCAAGTTAATGCTGCCTATATATGAGTTGGTATAGGACTATTCACCGGATCATGTCCAGCCTGCCAAGATCTACATCCAAAGCACAGTGAGTCTATCTCCTCCAGCATATCACAACCCTCTTCTTCCCTCAAGACTTAAGGAACATCATGAGAGAGAGTGGAAAGTCAAACTAAAATGTTTAAGGAAATAAAAATGAAGACATTTAAAATAGCAATAATATAGGTTAATATGTAAAATTATGATTTTACCAATTTATATGTTAAAGGACCAGATTCAGCTTGGGAAGAGTGATTAGCATAGTCCCTTTTCCTTGAATAACACATATTCACAGAGGAACCATATAAAGCTGTGACCTTACTAATCTACTATTAAACATTAAGCTTTTGCCAGCACTAATGACTTTTGCTTGTGTTTAAAAATGCATAATTAGGTAAAAAGTGATAAATGGTTCTTGGCCTCACAGATTTTCAGACACCCTACAGTTTGTTGACGCTGTGCCTCTTGGGCATGTGGTAGTACAGGATGTCATGGCGATTGAAAAAGAAGCTTGGCTTATTAACTTGGGGTTGGGAATTGAAAGACAAAGGAGAAAAGGCAAAGGTTTCCCAACCTCCTTGTTGGTTGTGCCCTAGATGTCATAAAATTGCTCATTAGTTCTTACTCATTTCCTCCAACTTCTTGAACCAAAGCTGATCAACTAGCATTGTCTAGCTGTCCTTTGGGAGGGGAGTTCAAAATATAACACAAGAAATCCTTAAACTCAGAGAAGTATGGATGAATAATCAGAAGTGTGTCGTTTTATACTGAGAAACTCCCACATGACAGAGAGCTTGCAATGTTACCCCAAGGAAAACTCCTTTGCTCGGTCACAGAGACTTAGAATGATTAACTCTCTGAGAGTTCAACTGTACTTGAAACCTAATTTGTTAAGTCAAACACTAAGAATCATCTTAAACAAGGGCAAAAATATTTCTAAAATGTTTAACTATGTACAAACTAATAAGAATCCAGATAAATTTACATGAATATAAGATCAATGCTCAAATGTAGTTGAAAGGATTCCAGCAGAGAAATAGGAGCAGGAAAGTAGTGACGGTAAGAGCTTTGTACCTGTCAGAAAAGTTCTCAACACCAAAGTTTGAATGTGTATGACAGGGTAATATGGTTCTAGAACTATACATTCCATGTGAAAAGACAACTGAATTAAAGCTGGACTAGGTCAAGCTTCCTTATAATGAATGTGAGCTGGGGAGGTTACTGAGAAGGAACATGCTGGCTATACAAGTGCATGAGGAGCTGATTTTTTATTCCTAGGACATGGTATATATTGCTCTTCGTCTGGATGATCTAAAGGGAAAATGGGACAGAGATATAGGAGAACTCCAGAAGGCTCTGATTCTATCAGTTCACATGCAGAGTAGAGAACAACAAGGAGTCTTTCTCTTAAACAAGGTGGAAAGTGAAGAATAGTACCCAAGATTCTCCTCTGAATACCACAGAGACACACAGACTCAGTTACCTAGACACACTCACACCCCCACACACTAACACACCCTGACATTCACACAGATACATGTATATATGCATTCTGAAAAACACATGATCACACACTCAGGCACTTCCATGCACTCAGATACATACACAATCTCATGAATACAGACACACAAATTTGCAGGCAAACACATGCATGAACACACACTCTGACATGCATTCAGAAACATACCCTTCACATGCGTGTACAGAGCCACACACACCCTCACACACACACAAAGATTTTTAAAAGGATAGTGGTAATTGAGAGGAAAACGGAGGCACTTTTAAAGACAAATAATAAATCTAGCTCTTTGGAAAGTGCAAGAAAAAGCACATTATTCAGAGGGAAACAAAGGAAGAAATTGATTTTGGGAAACCAATGCTTTACATTGCTTGAGTGTTGCTCCAGAGGTAAATTTAGATTCTTATTATTTCAGTCAAAAAAATTTGATGCAGAGCTGAATGGAAAAAAATTCTGGGCTCTGTAGGTGATTTATGTAATCCAGCATATTTACAGGTACATGTGAGGTGGATACTGGAGAACCTCATTGACCAGTTAGCTTGGCATATATAGCAGTGAGCAAAAAATCATTTCTGAGATAAGACGGATGTCAGGGAAACATTTAAGGTTTACCTCATGTGTGCTATGACATGTCTGTGTCCACAGTGAAACACAAACACATGTGCAAATACACACACACATTAAAGTCAGTAAAGTGATAAAACATGACTATTTAGGTCTAAAAATAAATGATTCATGATCATAAAGTGCACTGTATATACTCATCTCTGATACAAAGTAAATGCAAGCATATCTAAGTAGTTTATAAAGAAAGAATAGAATGAAACACAATTGTCTGTGGAACTGAAGATTGAGACAGAGGCATAAAGAGCATAGAGATATCTAATAGGACTTAATATCTGCTCAACAAGAGCTTAATCGGGACTGTCGTGGAAACAGCCAACTTTCCAAAACTACTAAATCCATGGAATTTAGAAGAGAAGCTACAATCACCACTTTAGTGAACCTTCAAAGTCTTCAACTGTATGTGTTCTTTCCAAGTTCAACACATCACACTCACAAGTGTTTAAAACAAACAAACACAAAATCATTTTACAACTCTTGGAAACTTGTGTGTGACCATGATTTAAAATAAAAGATGAAGAGAGAAAATAAATAGCTACCTTGCAAAAATATATTATTAATATAGTCTGTACATTTACAATCAACAAAATACTGAAGTCATAATCTGCAGTAAGTCATGGGCTCACTTCAGATCAGAAAACCTGTTGTAGACAAAAGATAAATGCAAAGTGGCCTACGTGGCTCATAAGGCTCTTACTAAGGACATGTCAAGTGGTTAAAATAAGCATGAATTATATAATTTGAAATTGTAGATTTTTGTCAAAGAATTTATTACTTAATATAATAAATTTTATGTAGTTTGACATCATTACACCTTATTTTTCACACAGTGCATCATTTTAATTCCTTGAGAATAGAAAATTGCTATTGGTTCATGCACAACATTAGAGAAAATGTCAAGAACTTTTCACCTGGGCTTATATCTCAGCTTCAGATAAAGTAGGCCATCTGTCCTCTGTTCTGGAAAGCTGTGCTATTACCAAATTCAACACACACCACAAATGACAGCTGTGTTAGATACCAAAGGCATTCAGGTCAGAAACTTTTTTTTTGGTTTTTCAAGACAGGGTTTCCCTGTAGTTTCTAGAGCCTGTCCTGGAACTAGCTCTTGTAGACCAGGCTGGCCTCGAACTCAGAGATCTGCCTGCCTCTGCCTCCCGAGTGCTGGGATTAAAGGCGTGCGCCACCACCGCCCGGCCAGGTCAGAAACTTTTAAATCAAGTAAGATTTCTAGAGAACTGAATCTCTCTAAGGACTGGACCTGAGTAGGAAGCCATTGGAGTCAACATAGCAGGTACCTCAGAGACTATAGCATGCATATGTGACTGGCAGTGTTGCTGAAAGTGAAAACGAGACCCCCAAAAAAGAGAAAATGAAAGAGAATGCAATAATATCTGCCAACATTTAGGTGTGTGTGGGAATTCCTTCTGTCTCTCTTGCCAACTGAGTACAGAAGCTATGGGCAACACCTGTCACATCAACCTCTGAAAAGAGGTGTAAACTGTGCTCATATTGACATCTTCTATGTTCAGCGGAGCAGAAGGATCTGTGGAGGTCTTTCTCATTCCTTTATCAGACAGTTCTTTGATTGCAGTAGTGATATTTTAGGCAAAATGTTCTATTGGCATCTGTATCACAGAGACACTGGACAGAATGTAAACATCACAGCAGTCTGACAAATATAGTTGCTGGCCAGACAAGTGTAAAAGATACAGGGACACAACTTGCAGAAATACTGGTCTACATAATGTTTTAAGTAACTAAATACAGTAGGTTATCTTACCAGAAATGTGGCATATACAGTATCACACAGTTTGTGTAGATATTAGGAAGTGCACAGGAGAAGGATCCCTATACCCTATTTTGTAGAAGGAACAACATTTTATCACATTTTAGTGCTGAATTATACACATGACTCTGGCTATGTTTCTAGTTACATCATTAGGCTGCTGCACAGTGGCTGAAAGAGGGACAGATGGCTTACATCTGGCTACAGAGTAATTTTGTGCTCAATCACCACTGAGAAAAATTGAAGTCAATAGATGAAAATGAAAACCTCTTACCACATTGTAAGGAGAGCAAAGTCAGGGAGAAAAAGATGAGATGGATTAAGGGCACATCGTAGAGAACAGGGCTAGGAAGAGAAGGCTGGAAACACTTACCTTAGAGAAATGTGTGTGCTCTCTGATCCTTCAGAGTTTGGAGAGGTTTGAAAGGTGTAGAGCGGTAAGAAGGCACTGATCACCATGTCTCCATCCTGGTATACATTGTCTGTCCACGAGTACAAACACCTTGGTATACCAAAACTGCACTGGAGCATAAGAAGCTTCAGGGTCAAGAAGAAAGAAATCAAAGTCAGCATTGTCAGTGTTTCTCTGATCACAAATGGAACCTTCAGTGGTGACAAATTCACACTCTCGACAGGGAAATGTGTGATCCTGCATGTGGCTTATAAGTGTTGCAGATAGAGATGGCCACTCAGCTATTTATTCTCTCCACATCAGATTGCTACAGTCCCCTGGAGAAATCTTCAACACTGTCTACCCTCAGGCTTCACATCTGAGGACTTCTGTTCAAGTGACAAACACATGTCAGAGGATTATACTCTCATGATGTTTGTTTATTATGTCATCCAAATCTAAGAAAAGCAAATCCACAGGGACAAACCCAAATGAGGAAGATTAGCTGTAAAATTGTATGCAGAAACTTATGACTCAAACACCATTTGATATGATGCAATTTGATTGTGTCTGGGTATTCCAAGATAGATTACTGGAGAAATGCCCCACTCTGGAAGGGTTCCTCTGCATAAACAAAGCACAGCGCCCACAGTGTCCAAGAGAGTGAAGGTCAGCTCATATTTAGAGGATACGGCGAAGGCATTTAACATTTATTATGATGACCATTAGTATCTGTAAATATCTCACAGATGCATATTCTCATCGCCTTATGGCAGAAATAGACACTCATAAATTCATTCACATACACACATACACATTTAATGTTGTGTGTGTGTGTGTGTGTGTGTGTGTGTGTGTGTGTGTTATAGTGTCAGGCCTTTTCTGACCATAATTGACTACTGCTGAATTGAGTCTGAAGTCCACACCACAGTAAAGATTATACGCCTCAGACTTGTACCTGGTCAAAGCATTTTGGCTAGGGATGTCATATGTTATAGTGGTGGATTTTATTACTGAGTTTTGATAAATAGATAATTTTATGTATAGGTTTATGTTAACTTGAAACAACTTACTTTCATCTGTGAGGAAAGAAACTCAATTAAGGAAATAACTCCATAAGATTATATAGAAGGCAGGCATATAAGGCATTTTATTAATTAATGATTAAAGAGGCAGGTCCCAGCTCATTGTGGTTGGTGTCATCACTGAGCCTCTGGATCTGGGTTCTATGAGAAAGAAGACTAAAAAAGTCATGAAGAGAGAGTCATTGAGTAGAACCCCTTATGTCATCTGTACCAGCTCCTGGCTCCAGGTTCAGCCCTGTTTGAGTTCCTATCTTTGCTTTCTTACTGGTGATCAGTGATATGGAAATATAAGCCAATTAGACCTATCTGTTCTAACTTTATTTTTTGTTTATGGTATTTCATTCATCACAAGCAATAGAAACATCTAGACAAGTTTGTACCAAGTGGGTAATTGCTGAGAGAGATCTGATGACATCATTTTGGGAGGATTGTTGAAAGACTTTGGATCTTTGGGCTAGAATAGACACAGAGTGTTGAGAGCTCAGCTAACAATTCTGTAAGAGTTTGGAAGATTAAAAAATGTTGAAAAGAGTACAAACAATGTAGACCTTGCTTGTGAAGTTTCAGTGGGAGGCAAACTCTACTGTGACTTTTATGTGAAGAAGTTAGGTTTAGCTGAGGCTGAAGAGACAGCTTTGATTAACAAGGTACAAGAATTAATAAAATGAAATATTTTCTTTGCTGGAATACTTAATGATGCCCAGGTGGAGTGGGGAAATATGTGGTGATTAAGAAGAGACCTGCATCTTTGAGGTAAAATATTCTGGAAATTGTTAGTGATTATCACAACATAGCACCTGTGTTGTTGTCATGGCCTAGGTTGTACCTTTGGTTGGCAGCCAAACTTGGCAAGATAAGAGTTAGCTAGGTGGTTTAATGGTTGTATGTTTTAAGGGTTAATGGAAAGGATATAAATCTTGGCACTGAGTAACAGGGTTTTAATCCCTGAAGAGTATCCCCAGAAAGACTACTGTTGAATTTTAGCCAAGGTGCTGCAGCAGGTCCCACTAGTTTTGGCTATACCAGTATCATAGTATAAACTGAATAGGTATCAATGGTATTGTGTACATATTTTAGCTTTCCTAATTCTGCCAAGTGGAATACATATATCTGCCATATTTCATTCCTTTCAGTACCTTTTGGTTACTTTCTGCAGGTAGTGGTGTTTGGTTGTATAAAGAACAAGTAGGACATCTCCTTATAATTTCCTTGGTTTGTTGCTGTATAATAGAAAAGTCCTTTTTTAAACCTTTGTTGTTGACATATGTTTTTATGAAATTCTGAGGCCTTCAGAACACTTCCAAGCAGTAACTGATTACTGCATTACCTTGTGCTAGAGGACCTGGAAAACCTATATGGGCTTGGATGTGTATTATGTATATGGGATAATCCTGGTTATATCTTGAACCTAAATAAATATCGAAGTTAATTTGTACCATCTGATATAAATTTAGTGGTTTCAATATGATTAACAACTCTTGCTGCACATTGCAAATCACTAACTATATTTAGAGGGTCTTTAAAATTTCTTATTGCCATGAGAATAGCATATATCCTGACTTTTTGACAGAATCATGAGGCTTCTGTTCCACTTTACTTAAACTGTATGATTTGTAACCTGCCCTTTCTAATTTATTTGTATCAGTATAGAATGTATGGACTCCAGTTATTGGTGTGTCACATAAAATGTGAGGAAGGATCCAAATAGTTCTCTTTATAACTCAAGTTCTCTCACTTTTGGGATAGCTGTTACTAATCTCTCCCAAAATATCAGTACAAGCTCTTGGAGAGGGTTCCTTGTCTTCCCATAATTTGTTAATTTCATCATTAGTAAAAGGTACTAAAATTTCTACTGGGTCTATTCCTACAAATTGACAAAGTATCAATTTCCCGCTTATAATTAATTCAAAGATATATTTCATATAAGATTTTAGTTTTTTACTCAGTTTGTGTGGTAAAAAGATCCATTTTAAGAGAAGATCTTCCCTCTGCATTAAAATTTTTAACGGAAAAAATTGAAGGATAAATGACCAGAATGCAGTTAAGTTTCAGATCTAAACAATCCACATGTGCTTCCTGTAATTTCTATTCACTTAAAGTCAATTCTCTCTCAGCTTCAGCTAGTAATTCCCTGGGACTATTTACATCTTTGTTTCCATATAAGGTTTTGTTTAAATGAACTATTTGAACAGGTTTTATCCCAGTAATAAGCCATAGGTTAGAAACATCTCCTATCAATCTTTGGAAGTCATTAAGAGTCTGCAATCAATCTCTTCTAATTTGCACTTTTTGTGTTCTAAGGTAATTGATAGAATTTTGCCTGTTAAATTATGGTTATCATTTTCAATGGTATGAATCCTCTCAACCAACTTCTCATTACTAGTTGGTAAAGAATGTATCATTTCTAAAAGTTTCACATTTTTTTACAGAGTGAGGTTGAATATTTATTCAGGGGAGTTATGAAGGGGGAAGGGAGAAGGGGAAGATAGAGAGAGGGGAGAAGCAGAGAAGTAGGGAGAGAGGCAGAAGCGAAGCTGCCTCTCTGAGACGAAGATGGAAAAGAGCAAGTTTCACATTCTTGACTCTGTTATCAAACCATTTCTTTACAGATAAAATATGAATTATTAAACTGATAGAATCTATGGCTAAGAAGGTATAAGTCCCAGGTAGGTCATATACCTCTCCCAGACTTCCATAATAGAAATAAAAAGGTTATTAAATTCTTGGATGGGGATGTTACCTGCAATTATCTTAGAATTGATTTACAAATTGCAAAAACATAAAATTATAGTTAGAAAATTACTTACCTCCACTAAAATCTTGTTTTAGTTGAGAGGTTTAAGGTGTAATAATGTCGTGGGCCAGAAAAACTTGTAGATTTTGTGTACAGAACTCAAAACCAAACTGAACGGAAATTTGTTAAAGAGATGCAGGTCAGGGCAGTTGCACACAGTTCACAGGAGTAAGCTGCAGTAACCAAGTGGGAGCTGCAAGCACATGGGGCTGGAGGCAAGTTGGAGGGCTGCAAAAAGCTTTGGGAAACTGTGTGTGTGTCGTGGGGTGTCAGGAAAGATGGACATGGCAGAAGAGATGCTACACCAGGGCAGATGGGAGTTGGGAGCGATAGTGCTTCTCCTGAGCCCAGGTCCCTACGTTTGGATTCCAATTCCTAGAGCTAGAATTCCAGTCATAGCTTTGGCCTAGGCTGGTGCCTAAAAAGCCTTAGGCAAATGGCTTTTTCATCAATTTGTGTCCCACATTGAGTGACAAAACGAAGCATGATAAATAAAAACTCAGAGAAAGAAATTGGGCTTCAACCCAAATATCCAAAATGCAACTCAGCCAGCAAATGGCTCTTACTTCAACCTCACTCCAAAATAGTGATCCTGCCACCAGGAATCTGAGGAGGGACTGAGACTAAGAGCTGGTCCCTTCCCATCATATAATCCTATCCAGGGCTGGAATTAAAGGTGTGTACCACCTGAGAAACCATCACACTGCTTTCCCAAGTGGTTGCACAAGTATGCATTCCCACCAGCAATGGATGAGTGTACCCCTTACCCCACAACCTCTCCAGCAAAGGTTATTATTGGTGTTTTGGATTTTAGCCAATCTGACAGGTGTAAGATGATATCTCAGAGTTGTTTTGATTTGCATTTCCCTGATAGCTAAGGAGGTAGAGCATGACCTTAAGTGTCTTTTGGCCATTTGAACTTCTGTTGAGAATTCTCTGTTCAGTTCAGTGCCCCATTTTTTAATTGGGTTCATTAGCATCTTAAAGTCTAGTCTCTTGAGTTCCTTATATATTTTAGAGATCAGACCTTTGTCAGTTGCAGAGTTGGTGAAGATCTTTTCCCAGTCAGTAGGCTGCCTTTGTGTCTTAGTGACAGTGTCTTTTGCTTTACAGAAGCTGCTCAACTTCAGGAGGTCCCATTTATTCAATGTTGCCCTTAATGTCTGTGCAGCTGGGGTTATACGTAGGAAATGGTCTCCTGTGCCCATTTGTTGTAGAGTACTTCCCACTTTCTCCTCTATCAAGCTCAGTGTGTTCAGATTAATATTGAGGTCTTTAATTCATTTGAACTTGAGTATTGTGCACGGTGATAGACACGGATCTACTTTCATTCTTCTACAGGTTGACATCCAGTTATGCCAGCACCATTTGTTGAAGATGCCCTCTTTCTTCCATTGTGTACTTTTGGCTCCTTTATCAAAAATCAGATGTTCATAGGTTTGTAGTTTAAGATCCGGGTCTTCTATATGATTCCATTGGTCGACTTCTCTGTTTTTATGCCAATACCAAGCTGTTTTCAATACTGTAGCTCTGTAATTGAGTTTGAAGTCAGGGATGGTAATGCCTCCAGAAGTTCCTTTATTGTATAAGATTGTTTTGGCTATCCTGGGTTTCTTGTTCTTCCATATAAAGTTGATTATTGTCCTCTCAAGATCTGTGAATAATTTTGATGGGATCTTTAAGAGGATTGCATTAAATCTATAGATTGCCTTTGGTAGAATTGCCACTTTTACTATGTTGATCCTCCCAATCCAAGAGCATGGGAGATCTTTCCATTTTCTGGTATCCTCATCAATTTCTTTCTTCAAAGACTTGAAGTTCTTGTCAAATAGGTGTTTCACTTCCTTGGTTAGAGTTACCCCAAGATATTTTATGCTATTTGTGGCTATCGTGAAAGGTGATGCTTCTCTGATTTCTTTCTCTGCTTCCTTATCCTTTGTATATAGGAGGGCAACTGATTTTGTGGAGTTGAGCTTGTATCCGGCCACAATATTAAAGGAGTTTATCAGCTGTAGGAGTTCTTTGGTGGAGTTTTTCGGGTTGCTTATGTACACTATCATATCATCTGCAAAGAACGAAAGTTTAACTTCTTCCTTTCCAATTCGAATCCCCTTGATCCCCTCGTGTTGTCTTATTGCTATTGCTAGAACTTCAATCACTATATTGAAGAGATAAGGAAAGAGTGGACAGCCTTGTTGCATTCCTGAATTTAGTGGGATGGCCTTGAGTTTCTCTCCGTTTAATTTGATGTTAGCTGTCGGCTTGCTGTAAATAGCCTTTACTATATTTAGGAATGACCCCTGTTTCCCTAATCTCTCCAAGACCTTTATCATAAAGGGGTGTTAAATTTGTCAAATGCTTTTTCAGCATCTAATGAGATGATCATATGGTTTTTATCCTTCAGTTTATTTATATGATGGATTTTCGTATGTTGAACCAGCCCTGCATCTCTGGGATGAAGCCTACTTGATCATAGTGGATAATATTGCTAATGTGTTCTTGGATTCTGTTTGCCAGTATTTTATTGAGAATTTTTGCATTGATGTTCTTGAGTGAGATTGGCCTGTAATTCTCTTTCTTGGTTGAGTCTTTGTGTGGTTTAGGTATCAGGGTAACTGTAGTTTCATAAAAGGAATTTGGCAATGACTCTTCTGTTTCTATATTTTGAAATCCCTTAAGGAGTATAGGTATTAGGTCTTCTTGGAAGTTCTGGTAAAATTCTGCATTGAAACCATCTGGTCCTGGGCTCTTTTTGGTAGGGATGTTTTTTATAAGAGTTTCTAATTCTTTGCGACTAACAGGACTATTTAGAGCATTCACCTGGTCCTGGATTAACTTTGATATATGGTACTTATCTAAAAAACTGTCCATTTCTTTTACATTTTCCAATTTTGTGGCATACAGGCTTTTGTAGTAAGATCTAATGATTCTCTGAATTTTCTCTGTGTCTCTAGTTAAGTCCCCCTTTTCATTTCTGATCTTATTAATTTGTGTGTTCTCTCTCTGCAATTTGATTAGTTTGGCTAGGGGTTTGTCAATCTTGTTGATTTTCTCCAAGAATCAGCTTTTTGTTTCATTGATTTTTTGGATTGTTTTTTCGGTTCTATTTTGTTGATTTCTGCCCTCAGTTTGATTATTTCCAGTCTTCTACTCTGCCTAGATGAGTCTGCTTCTTTTTTTTCCAGAGCTTTCAGGTGTGCTGTTAAGTCACCAATGAGGGCTTTCTTGTTTTCTTTAAGTGGGCACTTAGTGCTATGAACTTTCCTCTTAGCACTGCTTTCATTGTGTCCCATAGGTTTTAGTATGTTGTGTCTTTGTTTTCATTAAATTCAAGAAAGACTTTAATTTCTTTCTTTATTTCTTCCTTGACCCAGGTGTGGTTCAGTAGTTGACTGTTCAGTTTCCATGAGTTTGTGGGCTTTCTGGGGGTAGCATTGTTGTTGATTTCTAATATTAATCCATGGTGATCCTATAAGACACAGGTGGTTACTAATATTTTTTTTGTAACTGTGGAAGTTTGCTTTGTTACCAAGTATATGGTCAATTTTCGAAAAGGTTCCATGAGCCGCAGAGAAGAAGGTATATTCTTTCCTATTTGGGTGGAATGTTCTATGTTGGGGCAGCTGGCCCAATCCCTGCGTTCAGGGGCGTGGCTGCCCCAGGGGAGTAGGATACCCTTAAAAAGGATCGGGGCGCCTGATGGAGCCCTGTTTTGCTATTCCCCGTGTTACCTTCCGCTCTGCTGGACCCTTGGTTCTGTAAGTTCCCTTATTTCCCCTTTTATTAAAACTGATTTATTATAAAAGGACTATTTTGGTTATTTCCAAACCCCTCCGACCACCGGTACCTGCCGGTACCCGCTGGTATAGTTCTATAGATGTCTGTTAAGTCCATTTGGTTCATTACCTCCATTAAGTCTTTCAATTCTCTGTTAGGTTTCTGTCTGATTGACCTGTCCATTGGTGAGAGAGGAGTGTTAAAGTCTCCAACTATTAGTTTGTGTGGTTTGATGGCTGCCTTGAGTTCTAGAAGTGTTTCTTTTACATAAGTGGGAGCTTTTATATTAGGGGCATAGATATTCAGGATTAAGACTTCATTCTGAAGGTTTTCTGTAATGAGTATAAAGTGTCCCTTTCCATCTCTTCTGATTGATTTTAGTTTGAAGTCAACTTTGTTAGAAATTAGTATGGCCACACCCGCTTGTTTCTTAGGGCCATTTGCTTGATAAACCTTTTCCCAACCCTTTACTCTGAGTAGGTGTCTGTCTTTGTGGTTGAGGTGTGTTTCTTGTAAACAGCAAAATGTTGGATTCTGTTTTCGTATCCAGTCTCTTAGCCTGTGCCTTTTTATAGGTGAATTGAGTCCATTGATATTAAGTGATATTAATGACCAGTGGTTGTTAACTTCAGTCATTTTTAGTAGTAGAGTTTGTGTGTTTCCCTTCTTCTAGTTGTGCTGGTGAAGGGTCGCTAGATGCCTGAGTTGTTGTGGGCATTGTTGAACTCCTTGGATTGTGATTTTCCTTCTATTACTTTCTGCAAGGCTGGATTTGTGGCTACGTATTGTTTAAATCTGTTTTTGTCCTGGAATATCTTGTTTTCTCCATCAATGGTGAATGCAAGCTTTGCTGGGTATAGTAGTCTAGGCTTGCATCCATGTTCCCTTAGTGTCTGTAGGACATCTATCCAGGACCTTCTGGCTTTCATGGTTTCCATAGAGAAGTCAGGTGTTAGTCTGATAGGTTTACCTTTATATGTTACTTGACCTTTTTCCTTTGCAGCTCTTAATATCTGTTCTTTATTCTGTATGTTTTGTGTTTTGATTATTATATGGCGTGGGGATGGTTTCTTTTGATCCAGTCTATTTGGTGTTCTGTAGGCTTCTTGTACCTTCATAGGAACATCCTTCTTTAGGTTGGGGAAGTTTTCTTCTATAATTTTGTTGAATATGTTTTCTGGGCCTTTGAGTTGTAATTCTTCTCCTTCTTCTACCCCAACTATTCTTAGGTTTGGTCTTTTCATGGTGTCCCAGATTTCCTGGATGTTTTGTGTTAAGAATTTGTTAGATTTGTTTACTTCTTTAATCTGTGAATTTATTTCCTCTATAGTTTCTTCAGAGTCCGAGATTCTTTCTTCCATCTCTTGTATTCGGTTGGAAATACTTGTCTCTGAAGTTTCTGTTTGTTTACTCAGAGTTTCCATTTCCAGTCTTCCCTCAGATTGTATTTTCTTCATTACCTCCATTTCATTTATCAGGTCTTGTACTGTTTCCCTTACCTGTTTGATTGCTTTTTCTTGTTTTTCTTGTTTTTCTTGGGTATCTTTGAGAGATTTATTCATTTCATCTACCTTTTTGTTTGTCATCTCCATTTCTTTATGGCAGTTTTTTACCTCCTGTTTAAGGTCCTCTATTATTTTCATAAAGTACTGTTTATGGTCGGTTTCTTCTATATCTTCTGGGGTAGGGTGTTCAATTCTTGTTGTCTCGGGATGTCTGGATTCTGGTGATGTCATGTTGCCTTCCATGTTGTTGGAGGAGTTCTTGCATTGGCACCTGCCCATCTCTTCCTTCAAATGGAGCCAGGAGGCGCTTGGTGTCCTAGACCAATCTTTGCTGTTACTGAATCTGGTTGGATCTCCCCAGAGCCAGAGCAGGACCTATTCCTTGTGGCACAATCTGAAGAAGCCTGCACTCCCTTGCAGGAATTCTCAGACCTGCCTGGAGGCCAGAGTCTGACCCCTTTGGGTGGATGGCCTTAGTACAGGAGCAGGACAGCTGAACACACTAGGGAAGGCAGTCCAGATGGAACTCCACTGCACAGAATCAGGGATTCCAGGCAGCCCAGGGAAGCCGCCCAGACAAAAGGGCCAATGTGGGGGCAGGGCGGGATGGAATATCACACAGCAAACCTGACAGCACAATCTGAAGGAGCCCGCACTCCCTTGCAGGAATCCTCAGACCTGCCTGGAGGCCAGAGTCTGACCCCTTTGGGTGGATGGCCTTAGTACAGGAGCAGGACACCTGAGAACACTAGGGAAGGCTTGGGAGAGGCAGGGACATGAGAAACAAAGACAAGCCTGCAGAGGGAGCTGGGGGCGGGGGGTCTGTGCTCTCTTCCAGGGCAGGTTGCCCCAGGGTCCGCACCCACTCACCAGTTCAGATGGAACTCCAAGGCACAGGATCAGGGATTCCAGGCAACCCAGGGATGCCGCCCGGACAAAAGGGGTAAGAGTTGTTCTTGTATAATGCACTTTCAAAATATGAGACTTTTACTGATTGGGGTATATGAATACACATGTAACTCAAGGCTTAAATCTCTCATAATGTGTCTCATTTTGGGGTGAGTGAATGTATAAGTATTTTTAAAAGGTATTGTTGTGGCAGTCTTTGTTCAATTTTCCACAAATTATGATTCCATATATTGAAGTGTAAACATAAAAATTAGCATGACTACACATAACATAAGCTGTAGGGACATCATCTCCCACAGCATTGCTCTCTTAAGCCTGTATGAAGATGAATTCTATTTTTGTATTATTAGAAAATTTTAAACTACCACTCTATATATAGAAATGATGTACATCATAAATATTTACATTCTGGTAATTACACATAATTTCATAGGATTAAAGTGGTCTGTTCCAGGCTTATACACATTACATAATTTACTATAACTTATCTTAGAATCTTTGGAAATGATTTCATGAAGAAAATATTTAGAAACACAAGAGACATTTGTTTTATTTTTGACCCTTATTTTTGATTGATCTGTATTATTTGGTGTCATTATCATAATAGTTAAAGTTGAATGAGTAATCAGATATTAAATTTAGTAATACATAAATGTTTCTTATTGCCCAAATTCTAAAAGATATAATTATGCATGTTCCAAAAATTATCTAGCAACTGTAAAAGTATTTCACTCGTTTTTTTTTTTAAGTTCCAGATACTGCACGTTTGTACCTTGCTCACACCCTACAGAGCCAGGTAATAGGGTCCCTCAGATGCCAGACAGGATGTGCAGCATAAGGCCCCAGAGTGCATGGGTACTCCGAAGACTACCTAAAATCGACCATCCTAACCTCTTTTGTACTATTTATTCATGTGTTAGGATGATAATCAGTCTGATTATACAGTTTACAGTGTTTAAATCATGACTATTATATACATATATCCTTTTAAAACCTCATCCCTCTCATTTATTTATGTATTTCAGATATATGATTCTTTACAAAGTGATACATTAAATACAAACACCAACTTGAAAATTTGAGTCTCCTCCTAGCTGTAACCCCAGTATATGCATTGTGAATGTAATGGGATCAAGTTATCAATGTTCTTTTTTGAACTAAATATTGGCTTTGATAACCTCTTGAGTTATAGGAATTACTGTCTCAAGGGAAAAGAAAAAACTGACATTAAATTTTATGTTTTGACTACTTTATATGATACCTTCCCATTGTGGTTTTTATATTAATTCCAGTTCTTGTCTTTTTATATTCCCTGTAAATTTTTTCAATCTACAAAATCTGTGGATTTTTTTCATTTTCCTTCAGTTTTACTCTGAAATAATAGCATATATAACAGTGTACAAAGTTGAGAAATATAAGTAATTATAATGATTTTACAATAAATTGCTATCCCGATAGTGGATTTAAAAAATTCACCCTCGCCCAAACTTCTGTAGTCAGTTTCATGCTACAACATGAACCTACTGTTAGATACATGGGAAGGTAAAAAAACATTACTGTGGGTGGAAGGCAGTTCCTTGTTGACATAGATCAGAGTTGGGTTGTGTTACATAGCACAGTCCCGTAGGTATGACTAAATTTGCATAAAAATTTAATTCCAAAATTAGAGTTTTATTTTAATTAGAGTTAATATTGCTGAAAACAGTGTGTGTGTGTATGTGTGTGTGTGTATACATATATATATATATATATTGAGAAGGGGAAGATGGTATAGAGATGTGTACCAACAACACACTGATATTTTCTTTTAAGCTTATCCTTCAGTTCACATACCTCTCCCACTGTTCAAGGATAAGATACTTATGAGATATAATGAATTAGTCTTTTGTATAATCTATTATTTTGTTATAATTGATCCATTTCTTTATATTTTATTATAATTAATATACAGGTATATGGCTCTCTGGAGTAATTAATTACCTGTAGATCTAATTCCATCACTGCATCCACATGGATTTTTTTCCTCCAGGAATGTACATCTATATTTGTTGTCCTAGCCCTATTTTTGGGATTCATCATTCACAGCCCTATTTTTGGGATATCATGGGTTAAGTTTCTCTGTTACTTCTAGAAGATATATTTCCTATGCTTTTGGATAGTGTTCTTTTCTGCTGACCTTTCTACAAATCTCCCCAACCCATGGGCACATGCCATGCTTTGTATATTATTAATTTGGCCTGTATACCATTAGGGAATTCTTGCCTTCTGCATTCATACCAGGTATGATTTTCTGCAGTGTTCATCTCTTTAAGAATAAGCTATTTTTGAGACTCATAATTACTACACTTTTCTGTGTGTATAAGCAAAATATTAGAATGCAGTTAGGAATGGCTCAGGATTAAAAAGAAGAACCCTAATTTTAATAGCTTAGGTGACTGAATAGATTTTTTTTTGCATCTCTCTGTGCCAACATGTCCAACCTCTCTTTTCTTTTTTGAATAAACTTAAAATTTTTGCTCATGGAAACACCCAACACAAACAAAATAACATTGCATTTTTATGAAGACATTAAAAGTTTCCTCAAATAAACAAGAATTTTGAGTCTTCATCCAAGGAACTATTTTTAAAAAACAATAGTGCTGAAGCTTTCCTTTGTGAACATTACATGGTAAAGAACATAAGTGCAGTGTCTGGATGGTTTTAATCTTACAGGTATAAGCTGTTTTCCTTACTGTAAGCTCTTATTGTAATGAAAAGAAAAAGCCTCAACTTGTAAATCAACACAAAATAAGCTTTTCTATTCAGCTCCATAAAACCCACAACACACTGGGCATGGTAGTGCACAGCTACAATTTCTGTGCTCACTAGGGAGATCCTCAAATAAGAGACAGAAGAATGCCCAGAAACTTCCCAGCATGATGGAGCAGGGTGAAATTTAAGGCATCCCCAGAAATTATCTTCCATCTACCAATGTGCATACATTGATATGTGTGTAATCCACATAAATGTTCATCCAAATACTTCAGACAGAGAAAGATTCAGACAACTTATACAGATGCATACAGATGGGCTTGGATGGCTAAAGCAGAGGGATGGTTGCAGCCCTGGTCTGGTTCATTGGTGCTGTCAGTCCTGGGGATACTTGGTTTAGGGCTATGTGTCTGGATCCTCTGTCGATTCTGCTGCCAGTATCATGAGTGTCACCCGATGGCTACACAGCCTGAATCCATATAAATTTGGCTGCAAATGCTGGATGGGTGGTAGCCATGGACAGGCAATACCTTGGGGCAGGATGCCAGCTAAGACAGAGAATATTAGAGGGCTATTCCCTATGACTGTCAAAGACAGGCACCATTTAAAATAAAAAGGGAGGAGTTGTGATCTGGCTGCCTTCACACCCCTGACCAACAGCGGAACTTCCTTGTACTCTATAATTGACAAGGATGTTTGTGTTCTTTCTGGCCAGTGGTCTTCTGCAGAAGCTTCCCAGTACACAATGCCCTAATCTTGACCTCTGGCTGCTCAAAGGTATAAAAGGCTTTAGCTCAGGACAAAATAAAGGTTGCTGTTCTTCCAACTGAAAAGAAGCTTCTGTGTCTCAATCCTGGCACCTCCCACCAGTCTCGGCATCCAGACTGCACTGGGGCGACACATTTTTTCAAGTGAATTATTACAATGAATACAAGTAAAAATTTGCATGTTTCCCCTTTACCTAACATGATTAAATATTTTATGCATTACAGTTGAAAAACAAATTATTCCCAAAGGCCCTAATGCATTCACGTCTAAGCAACTTGTCATAGATTAATGAAGTGCAAGCAAGGTTTTTTTCTCAGGCAATTCTTTTTATGGGCAGGCTGCATTTTGTGGTTATAAAGAAAGGAACAATCATTTTATTATTTATCTTAAACAGCAACCTCATAATAAAATCATAAAATCATCACAAATCTAAACATTTATTTATGAAAATCATGCATAAGCCTCCATTTTATATCCTCAGGGCACATACCCACTAACCACCAGTTTTTTTTATTAAATCATAACAAGAAATTGATGGCAAAATTGTGTATAAAAACTAATCATTTCCTTTGATCACCATCCCACCTTTAGCAAGAATGGTGTATCAGCTAGTACTAACTTTATTGTTGTTTCTTGACCTCAACAAGTTTCTAGTTATACCTCAGCACATTTCTTGGACTTCTTGATTTTTTTTGTTCTTATGATATTTTTGAGGTTGAAAACTAAAATGTTTTATTGAAAATCTTCCTACTTTGTCATGTTATCAGTATTATTGTTCAGTACAAACTCTCAATATCATGCAATATTTGCACATTATTTATAACTTTCACAAATTTCTCATGTTCATAATGTAAATCTTGTATGGAGGTGCAGTGATCTCTGAGAAGTAGCTATTGATGAAGTATATGCCACATTATTGTTGATGGAAACTTTTACCTTCAACAAGAACATTTTCACATATTCTTAGAAGTCAGCAGCAGATAGACTTTTCTACATTCACTACTCTCATAATTTTCTCTTACATATGAATTCTCTGTTTTCTAAACTTGGAGTCACATGTAAAGGATTTCTCACGTTCACTTTGTTTGTAGCTTCTCCCTTGTATGAATTCTCAGATGTATTCTGAGATATATGTGTAAAGAATTTCCTACAATTACTACACATGTAAGGTTTCTCCCCTATGTGAATTTTCTGATGTATTCTGAGATATGTGTATGTATAAAAATTTTTCCATAATTATTGCACTTGTAAGGTTTTTGTCCTATATGATTCTCTGATGAATTCTTGAGATATAAGTTATCTGCAAAGAATTGCCCACAATCATTACGCTTGTAAAGTTTCTCTCCTATATGAATCCTCTGATGAATTCTGAGATATGAGCCATGTACAAAAAATATCCCACAATCACTACACTTTAAGGTTTCTCTCCTATATGAATTCTCTGGTGAATTCTGAGATATAAGCAATGTGTAAAGAATTCCCCAGAATCACTATACTTGTAAGGTTTCCATCCTGTATGAATCCTCTGGTGAATTCTGAGATATGAGCCATGTATAGAAAATATCCCACAAAAATCATTACACTTCTAAGATTTCTCTACTATATGAATTCTCTGATGTATTATCAGAGATGAGTATGTGTAAAGAATTCCTCAGAATCACTACACTTGTAATGTTTCTCTCCTGTATGAATCCTCTGGTGAATTCTGAAATATGAGCCCTGTGTAAAAAGTATACCACAGGCACTACACTTGTAAAGTTTCTCTCCTGTATGAATGCTCTGGTGAATTCTGAAATTTGAGCCCTGTGTAAAAAGTATACCACAGTCACTACACTTGTAAAGTTTCTCTCCTATAGAAATCCTCTGATGAATTCTGAGATAGGAACCATGTGTAAAAAGTATACCACAGTCACTATACTTGTAAGTTTTCTCTCCTATATGAATTCTCTGATGTATTCTGCAATATGATCCATGTGAAAAGAATTTCCTACAATCACTACACTATAAGCTGCTTTCTCTTCTGTATAAATTCTTTTATGTATTCTGAGATATGAGCTTTGTGTAATGAATTTCTCACAATCATGACTCATTTCTCTCCTATATGAATTCTTTGATGTATTCTGAGATATACGCTGTGTATAAAGAATTGCCCAAAATCACTGAACTGGTAAGGTTTTTGTCCTGTTGAATTCTCTGATGTGTTTTAAGGTTAGAAACCCATGTAAAGAATTTCTTACAGTCAGTATATTTGAAAGATTTCTGTCTTGTTCCTCTCTGATGTGTACTAAAATTGTCTTTCTGGTTGAAATTTCTTTTTACGTTCACTACATTTGTAAACTTCCACTCTGGGTTTTATGCTGGTTTTTAACTTGATTGAAGAGATGAAAACACATTCCACATTCTTTACATTTATACAATGTTCTCTAGAAGCTGTCCTCTATGTCTAATGAGACTGGAGGTCTGAAGGGTTTTCCACATTTTCTACATTGGTGTATCTTCCCTACATGAGATTTGTTTCAGCATGACTGTATGTTTAGAGTCAAATGATTTATTGTAGTATGTATTTTTGTGTAAATGCTTTCTACCTTGAATTTTTTGGCTAATGGTGAAACACAAATTTAACCATTCCTTGCTGTTTTACATTTGCATGGTTATGCTTCAGTGTTTCTACTTTTATGCTTCTTTAGGTTTCTTGATTCAGTAGAGGCATTCCCATGGTTATCATATCCATACTTGGTGCTGTCCAGTCTAAGACCAATTGTATTGTGCAGTGTATATTTAGAAAATTTATGAACAATTTTGCTAATCTCAATATGTTCAGAAGATTTCACTTGGACAATGTGTTTTATCCTTGATCCAAGTCATCCACCTATTTCCCACATATATGATATTTCTCTGAAAATGAGCATAGATAGGGCTAAAATTGATTGATGCATGTTTAGAGATTCAAGAACTGATATCTGCTTAAGTTCTACAAGCTGAGATATCTAAAATTCTTAGGAATGGAACTCTCAGCAGAGACAGGGATTTTGTTCTTCATTACTTTTTCTTTCATGATCAGAAGGAATACAATCTACATCAACCTCTGAGGACTGATACTGGCCTTATCATTCTTACACAAACTACTGTCCCTGTAGAAGCTGGAACAAATAGATTCTTGAGCAGTAATAAATTTTGAGGAAAAATGCTCTCTGTGGGTTTCTCTTCTTTCTTACCATTTATATTTTTGATATGATCAAAAAGAAGAACCTTGGATAGTTTAGAAAACACGATGTAAACCAGGCTGGCCAAGAACTGACCACATCCTCTTGTATAAGCCACTCTAGTGCTTGGATTAAAATCCCACCTTGCTGGAGTGACAGGAATAATTACAAAGATAGCAACAGTAGTGTGAAAAAGTAAAAAGAATGAATAATAGCATCAAAAACATTATCAAAATCATTTTTCTCTATTTTAAAATCACTACATTTTTCAAAATTCAAACAAGGGAAGTTAAATCTGATACTAATACATTTCAATCAATAAGTATACTATAATGCATTTGCATGCTCTGAATATTCAACTTTCAACTTTTCTTTAAACATTAGAAAAGAGGTTTCACAAATCGCACATTATTTATTATAGGATGCTCTTTCAGTGCTCAAACAAAAATGTAACAGAAAAAATTAAAAATTTATGTTCATTAATAGAACTTACTCCATTCTTAGGAATTTACTTCATTTATGGTTGTCTCTAGATAATTCAGACAGTTTACATACATACAAAGCAGGTAAATACTGAGAATAAGGAAGATATTCCTCAAAAAGAGAATTCTTACCGACAAAAAATAGATTGCTATAATTCTCCAGCATCATATCAATGAACAAGGCACTTGATGCAGAACAAGGCTCTTGGAGCATATTCCAGAAATTCCCATTCATCTTGGGAGAAGTTCATATCCACATCCCTGAATTTCAACAGTTGCTGAAAAGGAAAACTAGTCATTTACCATGTGCAGCTGGTGAGAAAGCTTTCCTATGAGAAAATACCAAAGTAATTAGAGATTGTTTGGCGATATAAATGAACCATGTCCATTATTCCAAGAAAAAAATGTTTTCAAGAGGTGGCAAAAATGTTTCAACAGATAAGATAACTGGTTTCTATTGTAGAGCATACACATTCAGATCCCAGCACACACATAACATCACACAACTGATTCTAATTCTAGTCTCCTTGGATCTGTGATGATTTGAAAGAAAATGGTCACCAAATGGAATGGCATTATTAGGATGGATGGTGTCACTGGAAAAGGAGTGACCTTGTAGAAGGGATTGTGTCACCGTGGGTTAGGCTTTAAGGTCTCCTTTGCACAAGATGTGCTTTGTGTAGTAGATAGCACACTTGCTATTGCCTGAATATCAAGATACAGAACTCTCAGCTCCTTCAGCACCATATCTGTCTGCATTCCACCAACTTTTCGGCAATGATGATAATTGACTAAAACTCTGAAAGTCTAAGTTATGATCAATTAGATGTTTTCCTTTATAAAAGTTTCAGTGGTCATGTTGTCTCTTCACAACAATTGAAACTGCTTAAATACAAGTAGGAGCATGGCCCTGGTACTGATTCTGATTTGAACTGTGGGAATTTGGCTCAAGAGGTTTCATATTCAAAGAATTTTAGTATGGGACTTAACAAACATTCTTCAGATATTTTGGTGAAGAATATGACTGCCTCTTCCCTTGTCCAAAAAGTATGCCTAAGGCTATCGTGAAGTTTTAGATTAATTGCATTGTCTAAGGAAATCTCAAAACAATGTAGAATAGACACTGCTGTGTAGTTACTAATTTTAACCCCTATAAATATTTATAATAATAACAAGCAAACTGAACAAGGATAAATCAAAGTATATAATTTAGGGAGAAAATTAGAATCAGAAAGTGAAATAGAGTGACATCTTGGATTTGAAGAGACAAACTAATGAAGAAATGAAATAAAGGGCATGATGACCCCAAGACAAAGTCCCACCAGGCTGCTTCTATATTGTGAAAATGAATTAAAGAAAAGTTTAGGGCCAGTTGTCATAGTGCACACCCTTAATCCCAGTCCTATGAAGACAGAGGCTAGGGGATTTCTAAGGTTGTGACCAGTTTGGTCTACAGATATGACAAGCATAGACATAATTAGGCCATAATGGAAATTATATAAGACACAGAAAGCTGGTGAAGATGTAATTGAACAAGTAGGCCCTGTACCAGGCCCATCAAGCATGCTTTAGAGTCAAGGATAGGAGAAAGGGGTTATGGAAACTTTCTCCATGAATAAGGAGTAACTGTGGTGAGGTGTGCTGTAGTGGTGTCTCTGCATTGGTAGACAGGCCATTGTGTGAAGTTGTAAAAGTGAAGACTGAAATTCCTCTAAGACATCAAGATATTGGGAGATGCCAGAACCATGGAATACCAGTCAAGGAGAGGTGATAACGGAGTAGAAGCAGCCCATAAGAAAAAAGTGTGTTCCAAACAACAAAGCTGTAAGGATCTTGATTCGAAAGAGATTTGACATCAGACATTGAGATACAGAGGTTAACATTTGCAGAGATGTTCTCCAGTTTTGCTTTGATTTAGTTTTTCTCTGCTCTCTTCCCAGCAAGTTTGGATGGTAATCTGTGCCATTATATGTTATAGGTATGAAATCAATACAGGAGACAGACAGATCAGAAACATGCCAGTAAACCACAAACCTTGTGGTAAATTATAAAATAGAAATGGGTTAATTTAAGATGTAAGAGCTAGCTATAATTATGCTTAAAATAATAGGCCAAGAAGTGCCTGTGTGCTTATTTTTGGTTTGGGCAACTGGGAAACAAAAGAGCAGGCACTACCAACAAATTGGCACACAACAAAATGATGCTCAATATTCAAAAATGCCCATCCCCATAAAGCCTAAAAATGCAGCTGAGCAGATCCAGAGAGATGAGTGAGTGGCCATGGAGACCCTGCTCTCATGGCCGGATAGTCCCGGGAATCGGAGTCTAGGCCCCTTCCAATTCCCTAAGCTTTTCTGGCCATCCAGAGGGGTGTCTTGCTAGCTGCTGGCTTTCTTTACCATATTCTACCTTGCCCACAAGCACTCCTTTTCATCTGTGAGGTCCTTGGATCCCCAAACTCAGCCTGTTTGAGGAATAAGCAGTCTGGGGAGTCAGCAGGGAGTGTTCCTGCTGCTGGGGCTTCTTTGTACCACCCCACCCTGCCTCCCAAGCCTGCATTTCTGTCAAGAAACTAGACATTAAACTCTAAATAACACAATTTAAAAAAATGGTGTACTGAACTGAACAGAGAATTCTCAACAGAAGAATTTCAACTGGACAAAAGATACTTACGAACATGTTTTTGATTTTAGCCATTCTGACAGGTATAAGATGGTATCTCAAAGTTGTCTTGATTTGAATTTCCCTGATATCTAAGGGGAGGGTTGGGGAGAGCTTGGGGGAGTGTGATGGTTGAGAGAGAGGAAGGACAGATATGGGAGCAGGGAAGAAGATATCTTAATTAAGGGAGCCATTTTGAGGTTGGCAAGAGGCTTGGCTCTAAAGGGGTTTCCAGGTGTCCAACGGGGATGACCCCAGCTAGGATCCTGAGCAGTGGAAGAGAGGGTACCTGAACTGGCCTTGTCCCATAATCAGACTGATGACTATCTTGAATATCACCATAGAAACTTCATCTGGCAACAGATGGAGATACAGACAGAAACCCACAGCTCAATGGCCCAGAAAATATATTCAACAAAATTATAGAAGAAAACTTTCTCAACCTAAAGAAGGATATTCCTATGAAGGTACAAGAAGCATACAGAACACTGAATAGACAGGATCCAAAAACCATCCCCTCATCCTGTATCAATCAAAACACAAAACATACAGAATAAAGAAAGAATATTAAGAGCTGCAAAGGAAAAAGTCAAGTAACATAAAAAAGTAAACCTATCAGAATTACACCTGACTTTTCTAAGGAAAACCATGAAAGCCAGAAGGTCTTGGATAGATGCGCTGAAGAAACTAAGAGACCATGGATGCAAGCCCAGACTACTATACCCAGCCAAGCTTTCTTTCACCATCAATGGAGAAAACAAGATATTCCAGGATAAAAACAAATTTAAACAATATGTAGCCACAAACCCAGCCTTAGAGAAAGAAATAGAAGGAAAATCACAACCCAAGGAACCCAACACATCCACAATAACTCAGATATCTAACAGCCCTTCACCAGCACAACTCAAAGAAGGGAAACACACAAACTCTACCACCAAAATAAATAAATAAATAAATAAATAAATAAATAAATAAATAAATAACCAGAGTTAATAACCACTGGTCATTAATATCACTTAATATCATTGGACTCAATTCACCTATAAAAAGGCACAGGTTAAAAGAATGGATGCGAAAACAGGATTCAACATTCTGCTGCTTACAAGAAACACACCTCAACCTCAAAGACAGACATTAACTCAGAGTAAAGTGCTGGGAAAAGGTTTTTAAATCAAATGGACCTAAGAAATAAGTGGGTGTGACTATACTAATATCTAACAAAATTGACTTCAAACTAAAATCAAGAGATGGAAATGAACACTTTATACTCATAACAGAAACAATTCATCAGGATGAAGTCTGAATCCTGAATATCTATGCCCCTAATATAAAAGCACCCACATATGTAAAAGAAACATTACTAGAACTCAAAGCACACATCAAACTCCACACACTAATAGAAGGAGACTTCAACACTCTTCTCTCACCAATGGACAGGTTAACCAGACAGAAACCTAACAGAGAAATAAGAGAACTAACAAAGGTAATGAATCGAATGTACTTAACAGACATCTATAGAACATTCCACCCAAATAGAAAAGAATATACCTTCTTCTCAGCATCTCATGGAACCTTCTCAAAAATTAATCACATACTCGGCAACAAAGCAAACTTCCACAGATACAAAAAAATTTAGTAACCACCTGTGTCTTTATTTCACCATGAAATAAAGTTAGAATTTAACAACAATTCTACCCCCCAGGAAGCCTACAAACTCATGGAAACTGAACAGTGAACTACTGAACCACACCTGGGTCAGGGAAGAAATAAAGGAAGAAATTAAAGTCTTCCTTAAATTCAATGAAAATAAAGACACAACATACCCAAACCTATGGGACACTATGAAAGCAATGCTAAGAGGGAAGTTCGTAGTATTAAATGTCCACATTTTAAAAAAAAAAAACAGAGAAAGCTCACATTAGAGACTTAACAGCATAGCTGAAAGCTCTAGAAAAAACAAGCAGACTCACCCAGCAGGAGTAGAAGACTGGAAATAATCAAACTGAGGGCAGAAATCAACAAAATAGAACACAGAAAACAATCCAAAGAATCAATGAAACAAAAAGCTGGTTCTTGGAAAAAATCAACAAGATTGACAAACCCCTAGCCAGACTAATCAAATGGCAGAGAGAGAACACACAAATTAATAAGATTAGAAATGAAAAGGGGGACATAACCACAGACACAGAGGAAATTCAGAGAATCATTAGATCTTACTACAAAAGCCTGTATGCCACAAAGTTGAGAAATGTAAAAGAAATGGTCTTGTTTTTAGATAAGTACCACTTACCAAAATTAAATCAAGACCAGGTGAACAATTTTAATAGACCTATAAGTCATGAGGAATTAGAAACAGTCATCAAAAACTTCCCAACCAAAAAAAGCCCAGGACCAGATGGTTTCAATGCAGAATTTTTCCAAGAAGAGCTAATACGTATACTCCTTGATGTGTTCCACAAAATAGAAACAGAAGAGTCATTGCCAAACTCCTTTTATGAAGCTACAGTTACCCTGATACCAAAACCACACAAAGACTCAACCAAGAAAGAGAATTACAGGCCAATCTCACTCATGAACATCAATGCAATAATTCTCAATAAAATATTGGCAAACCAAATCCAAGAACACATCAAAAAATATCCATTATGATCAAGTAGGCTTTATCCCAGAGATGCAGAGCTGGTTCAACATACGAAAATCTATCAATGTAATCCATCATATAAATAAACTGAAAGAAAAAATCATATGATCATCTCATTAGATGCTGAAAAAGCATTTGACAAAATTCAACACCCCCTTATGATAAAGGTCTTGGAGGCATTAGGGATACAAGGTTCATACCTAAATATAATAAAAGCAATATACAGCAAGCTGACAGCTAACATCAAATTAAATGGAGAGAAACTCAAGGCCATCCCCTAAGATCAGGAACGCGACAAGGCTGTCCGCTCTCTGTACTCTTTCTCTCCATCTGCACTGTTGACTGTGGGAAAGCGTCATTTTTCAGTTTCAAACTGAACCTTTCGTCTCCTGTGTAGACAAGAGCAAAACCCCTTCCCCAACACAGCACATCTCCTGGTTTCCACCGTGAGGTCAACACATCCTTAAAATAAAATGGTTTATTTAATTCAGAAGACTTTTCTATTATCTAGTGTTTCTCTGTCGCTGTTGTCTGTTTGTCATCAGCGTTAAGAAACTTCAAGATTAACAAAGCATATGCAATCTATTTCTGTTTGTTCAGCATATCCTTTATAGTACAATTTGACCTTTCTATAACTGCCTGACATGTAGGATTATTTGGTATACCTGTAATATGATTTATATTATAATAAGCAAAAAAACATTTCATTTTCTTAGATACATATACTGAACCATTGTCTGTCTTTATTTGTGCAGGAATGCCCATGATGGCCATAACTTCTAATAAATATGTGATTATCGAATCAGCCTTTCCTGAACTTAAGGCAGTTGTCCATTGAAAACCCGAATACATGTCTATGGTGTGGTGTACATATTTTAATTTACCAAATTCTACAAAGTGGAACACATCTATCTGCCAGATTTCATTCCTTTGAGTACCCTTAGGGTTACTCCCTGCAGGCAATGGTGTTTGATTACAGAAAGAGCAAGTAGGACACCTCTTTATAATCTCCTTAGCTTATTGCCATATAATAGAAGACTCTTTCTTTAAACCTTTGTTATTGACATGACTTTTTTATGAAATTCAGAAGCCTGTAACACACTTCCAATCAATAATTGATCAATTTCTGTGTTACCTTGTGCTAGAGGACCTGGCAGACCCATATGGGATTGGATGTGTGTTATGTGTATAGGACAAAGCCTATTCCTGATTATGAACAATGAAGTCAATTCTGTATCATCTGGTATAAATTCAACAGTTTCAATATATAAGACAACTCTTTCTGCATATTGTGAATCAGTAACTATATTGAGAGGTTCTTTAAAATCCCTTAGTACCATAGGAATAGCATATAATTCTGCCTGTTGGACAGAATTATAAGGGCTTTGTTCCACCTTACTTAATTCTTCTGATTTGTAACCTGCCTTCCCTGATTTATTTGCATCAGTATAAAACAGACAGGCTCCTGTTATTGATGCATCACGTACAATTTGGGGAAGAATCCAATAAGTTCTCTTTATAAGGTTAAGTCTATTGCCTTTGGGATAATTGGTATTAATTTCTCCCCCCCCAAAAAAAATAGCACAAGCCCTTTGCTAGGGTTCATTATCTTCTCATAACTTTTTTATTTCATCAGCAGTAAAGGGCACTATACTCTCTGCTGAGTTTATACCTTCTAATTGGTGAAGTCTCAATTTACCTTTTATCATTCAGAGACTTTTTCCACATAAGTTTTTAATTTTTTGCTTGGTTAATGTGGTAAAAAGATCCATTCTAAGGTAATATTCCTCAGCATTAAAATTCCTGTAGAAGAAATTCTGGAAGGCAATATAACTAGAATACAATTAAGATTTGGATTCACCCTATCCAAATGTGCCTCCTGTAATTTCTCCTCAACAATTGTCAATTCCTTTTTCACTTCAGCTGCTAATTCTCTGAGACTACTCAAGTCTTTATTACCATCTAAGGTTTTGTTTAAATGAATTATTAGATCAGGTATTATCCCAACAACCAGTCGTAGACTGGAAATGTCTCCCAATAATCTTTGAAAATGATTAAGAATTTGTAACTGATCTCTCTTAATTTGTGCCTTTTGTGTTCTAATTTTCTGTAAACCTATTCTGTAACCTAGGTAATTAACAGAATCTTCTCTTTGAATCTTTTCAGGAGCAATTTGTAATCCCCATTTAGGCAAGACTTTCTTTACTTCTTCAAACATCCTTTCTAAAGTATCTGTATTTGAATCAGATAAAAAATGTCATCTGTGTAATGGTAGATTAAGATAGGAAATTGCTTACATATTATTTCCAATGGCTGGCTGACAAAGTATTAACACAAGGTAGGGTTACTGAGCATTCCCTATGGGAGGACAGTCCATTGATATCTCCTAGTAGGCTGAGAATTATTATAAGTAGGCACTGTGAAGGCAAGCTTTTCTCTATCCTTTTCACGGCAAGCTTTGCTCTATCCTTTTCTTGTAAAGGTATAGTGAAGAAACAATCCTTTAAGTCAATAATTATGAGAGGGTATCCCTTTGGTAACAGAGAAGGCAGAGGAATTCCAGATTGTCAAGGGCCCATAGGTTGAATAACCTTGTTGATAGTCCTTAGATCTGTCACCATTTTCCAGATTTCTTTTTGACAACAAATACAGGAGAATTCCAAGGGCTGGTAGATTCTTCTATATGTTGAGCATCTAGTTGCTCTTGCACCAGCTGTTCTAAAGCCTGCAACTTTTCCTCAGCTAGAGGCCACTACCAAACTCATATTGGTTTCTCAGTTAGCCATTTTAAAGGTAAGGCTCTTGGTACCTCTGAAGGTTTATCAATTGCTTTGTGTTCTTGTACAGCCCGAATGGCTGGTGTCTGTTGTCTGTAATATCTTCTAATATTTTCCTCAGAAACATAAGTTTGGGTGCTGCAAGCCGGGCGGTGGTAGCGCATGCCTTTAATCCCAGCACTCGGGAGGCAGAGGCAGGCGGATCTCTGAGTTCGAGGCCAGCCTGGTCTACAAGAGCTAGTTCCAGGACAGGCTCTAGAAACTACAGGGAAACCCTGTCTCGAAAAATGAAAAAAAAAAGTTTGGGTGCTGCAGGAATGTTAACGTGGGTATTCCATTGCTGCAATAGGTCACAACCCCACAAATTCACTGCAGTATTGGGTGTATTTGGCCTTAGTCTTCTTATTTGCCCTTCTGACCCTATGCATTCAACCCATCTCGTGCTTTGCTTTACCCAAGATAGGGTTCCAATTCTCAGGAACTGAACATCTTGAAGAGGCCAATTTGGATGCCAAGATTATGGAGTAATGATACTTACATCTGCACCCATGTCTAATAAAAACAAAAATGTCATTTATACAAACTCTTAGCTTTGGTCTTTGATCATTTAGAGAAGTCTACCAAAATATACATTTCCTCTGTCCTACTGGAGTTTTTGACTTATCCTCCACATTTAATCCATCATTCAGACCAGTATTGCTTTTTACAGCAGGCATTGGATTTTTTTTAATTTTCCTGACAAGACACATTCTCCACAGTAACTTAGAATGACTGGAACACATTGGTCATGGGGTCCTGTACCATTTCTAAAAATGGCTCATTCCTAGTCCTATTGTCAAATCATATTTTAAACAAAAAAATATTGAGTAGAAGACTAATCCCCAGAAACAAAAATAGTGATGTAGAAGGAACATCATATAAGTCTTGTAAAAACTCACACATGGTGTAAGTAAAGAGGGCATTGAAACCTTGGATGGTTAAATTATCTGACATATTGCCCCTTTAAATTAGCAACTTATGCTATATATTTAGGATATTAAATCTTGCCTGTGGTTCAATAAACTGGAGTAAGTGCAATAACCGTAAATGGCCAGTAGGTGTCGCGGGCCACCTACAAAACTAACCCATAGTGGTGCATGTGAATTCTCGTGGCCAGTCTGAAATCTTTCAGTCTGAAACGCTGAAAGATAAATCACAGTCTGTGTGCTCTGCGGATGTCTTTAGAGCAATGGAATAGGCAAATGCAAACAAATCGTTAGAATGCCACAGAGCAGCTGGCTCAGACGGGGAAAGCCCGCATCTCACCCAAATGTCTGCCGTGCGCCCTGGTGGGAGGCAAATGGTAGGGGTGCATGGGCACTTGAAGCCAAACCGAGGCATGTAAGGAGAAAAGAACTGTGGCTGATCCATAGAAAAAGCCACTACACGAGATTTTACATGAACTGCTGGCTCCACGCAAGGCCACAGCTGGCCGAGGGAGGGCTTGCACCAAGCCGGTCCCACTCCAAGCTGGGGGTTCTATATTTATTTTTTTTTTTAATTTTTTTAACATTTATTTATTTATTATGTATACAATGTTCTGTCTATGTAGATGCCTGCAGGCCAGAAGAGGGCACCAGACCTCACAAGCTGGGGGTTCTAAAACCAAATGTTGGGTGCCAGATGATGCCGTAAAACAATCCCACACCAGTTCATAATTATTTATTATTAAAAAGTTATTTATTTAAGGGGAAAAGCTTACAGATCACCATCCTAAACAACAGCCCTCTGAGCACAAACAGGAAACAGAGTATAGCAGCCGGAACCGCAACCAGAGTAAGAGAGTGGGTTCACGGTTCCCACTGCTTTTTAAAGTATAAGAGACCACACCCCAGCTATCAAAGTATTAAACACCCACAATCAAAGGCCCCCTTTTAACCTGATTAACATGCCCAATTAAAATACACCACCACAACCTAGCCCATTTTAACAGGGACCTCCCTCTTTTCTCTCCTTAGAAATTCCTGCAGCAGGGGCATTTCCTGCTGTTCTTCAGCCTGAGTCTGAAAGCAGCCACTTTCACTTTTTTTCCCTGCTTAGGAAAGGATCTCTCTGTGAAAAGAAAGTTTGGGTGTGGTTTGTGCCCAAACTGGGATCCAGGAAGAAGCCCCTGCTGTGCATGAGTGGGGGTCTACCTCCTGGAGAATGGAGACTTTTGCCTCGTAGAGGGGCTGCAGTACCCCCTGCTAGAGTCTCAGAGAAGGGACAGGCTTGGAACTAAGAAACCCAGACTGTAGCCCATATCTAAAAAGGTCATTTTTGTTTTTCTGCTGGCTTTTTTCTGAGAAATGGTATATCTAAAGATGGCCTTGAACTGTTCTTTATGCCTTTACCTCGTACGTGTTGGTAACCAGGCACGCAGCACCATGTCCTAGGACCAGGGATCCACTGCCGCGATCTGTGCTACTGAACTAACTAAGCGACATCCCAGCCTGTCTTTCTTATTTCTAAGCACTGGAAATGGAGGCAAACATGTGTTCTTTTGTCTTCACTGTTACATTTCCTTCCTCAACAAACACCGTCCTAAGCTCTTGAAATGAACTCTACCAAACTGGCAGCACCACTCCTAGCTCTGGGCCATACCCCCACATCCCTGGGCATGCAAAAGCTGAAGCCTGGGTTCTTGCTTACATTGACACCAGACTGAGCCACAGCACTGTTGGAAGAAAATTGCAGTAGAGCAAATGTGACTTTTCATTCACAGGCAATCAGAGAAGACTTCCCAGTTCATCTGCACAGGTTCTCTGACTATCTGCCCCCTCTAGTCCATGTGACCATGACTTCCACAAGACATGGAGGTGAGCGGATATAATTGGTTGGCTAAGTCACTCTTTTCATGCAAAGGAAACCCAGGGAGGAGCTGAAATTGTGAGTCCTGGTTGGAATGGAAGTATTGCTCTGAAAGAACACCCCCTATGCAGATCAGTTGTGTGTACCGCTGTCAAGGTAAGGCCTTGGTTGCCTGCCCCTGTCTGCTTCAGGGAGATCCTTTCCAGGTTTCTCCCCAGGATCCTATCTATTGTCCCAAAGGCTCCAGAGACTTGTGGCCTATGGGTGATATACCCAGAGTGTCTCCAGCAGCTAAAGACGGTCCAAAGCACAGGCAAGCCACAGAGTCTCCCTGGGGTGACTAGATCAGGAGAGTTCATAGCAAGTAGATCAGGAGAACCCAAGGCAGGGGACATAGCTTGTCTCGTCAAGGTGGCTGATGATCCTAGTAGGAGCCTCACATACAACTCAACGCCATGTTTGACCTCCCATTGGAAAGGCAGGGTCTGGATCAGAAACTTCTGCTTAGTGACCTTCTGCTGCAGGCATGATACAGCACAGCCAGGCATGGATGGCACTGCCTCTTCTCCTGGATGTCTTTCCCAAGGGGCTTGTTTTAGGAAAAGAGTCCAGGCACTGCCAGTGATGATGGAAGTCAGTGTGCTTTCCCTGTGAAACTTTCCTCTGCAGCCAGTGAAGAAGGAGAATTTGGGAAGACACAGGAACAGAAAGATTCATAGTTTTCTCCTCTCTCAAGAGCTCAGATTATTCTGGAAGCTTCTGGTTGACACAGCAGTGACTAGATGCTGGGTGGTGGGTATGGGTATAGCCGGGCTTCCTCCCCTTGCTGCTCCCTCCCATGCATGCTGTGCAGTGACTAGGCATGGGACAGGTTGAGCAAGTGTTTTCCTTGAGTTTGGGGCCTATGTAGGTATTAACAGTGAGCAGTCATGGTGAAGCTTTTGTCCTGTGGGCTCTAATTGCCCCTGAGCACCTCCATTCCTGTGCCCTGCTACATGGCACTGCCCAATTGTTTCATCTGCTAAACAGATGGAAATCCCATGGGAAACAGCACAAGGAAATGGCTGCTATTTCTCTTAGCTTTCTTTTTCATTGACAAAATAACTTGGCAAAAGATCTAGTTAAGAAATTGCCCATCTCTATGTGCATATGTTCTCTGTGGTACTTAATGTAGGGAATTATAAATCTGTATTTTTCTAAGATATACCAGCAGCTGGTAAATTTTTGTCCACCTAGCTGAACTTGAACATACAGTTCAGAAAGTCTGACCTTCCATTGTCTGAAGAACCATCTTCTGAATATTTCCCACTCTTGATTTCCTTGCTCACTAGAATTTCTTGGTCTTCTTAAAATAGCGTTTCTCATCTCTTGGGACTAGAAGCGGTTTTAACTATGCCTCTGAATAAGTAGTTTAATTGAACCATGTGAACCCTTGCATTTCACAATGTGCAGCCATTTGTCCCATTATAATATGTGATCCGTTTTTTGTATATGCCAAAGGAAGAGGTGAAGAACTTTGCCTTTCAGACATAAATCACACAGCCCACATTCCCCTTCAACCACACTTTCTATTCAAATGAGGAAAGTTTACCACAAGATTTGATCACTATCGCTTCAGAAGGGAGTGCTCTGCTGTATTCTTAAAACTTTATAGAAGTGGGAGAAGTGATGTGTACTGTGACCCTTAATGGGAGTGGCTGAAGAATAACGCAGTCGTTGATCCCCAAAATCTGCCACAAGATTGAAAGGGAAGGGCCTGTTAGGGCTAATACAATAATGTATCTGAGAACCCAAAAGAACCTTCTAAGTTAGACAACACTAAGGAGCTGAAAAATGGCCTACTCTCCATTCCTCGGGAATGCATCCTGTCCTTGCTAGACAGAGACCTTGACATGACCAAGGCTGAACTGAAATAAAACATTATAGCCACTGCAGCTTCTGGCACAAACACGCTGATGGAGGCTGTCAAGGTGCCTGGCCTTTCCTCCATATCACTCACAATTCATTGCTGCTTTTGGCTTCTTAAATTTTCAAAACTTACTTGACTGCTGCACGTACTAGGTTTTAGAATGAGTATATGTGAAGGGTAGAGGAACTATAACAATTAGGTTCTGGAGTTTGAAACCTGGATTGTTATACTTGCTCAGCAGGAGCCTTTCCTTGGGCAGAGGCATGTTGCTGGCTCTCCCTTAACTGAGAAACATTGCATTAGTTGTTGAAAGCATCTACATGATTGGGCATTTTGGTATTGAATTTGATACAGCTTTCTGGTAGCAGAAAAAGTGACTGCGAACCCAGGGTATCAAGATGAGCAGAATGCCTCGGCTCTCTCTGCTGGTGGCCCCTTTCTGGTTCATGCACACAACAGTGAGCTGTTTGTGCTCATTGGGGTGGTTGGTGGAAATCGCTGAGTAAGTCAGGTCTTGAACACTGTATTTTTAAGTGTCTAGTTGAAGTTTAATTTCTATATCTTCATACTTTATGATGAATCATTTTTTGTAGGTGAGCCCATTGAATCTGATCCTGTGCCTCATACAAATTGAGACAGAACACTTGATAAGAGGAAGTCAAGGAAGTTCTGAAGACCCAGGTTATGAGCCATCTCATCACTCTCTGTGAGTATGGCTGTTGTGTTGGTTCCTGGCGTCTGGCTTTGTTAGTCTTGAGTTCTCCACAACACATTACATCCACAACACATTATTACATTTGGAGAATTAGCTGTGGAAATAAGGAGAGAGGGAGATCAGTGAAGATTTGACAGAGAAAGAGGAAAGTGAGAAAGAAGAGGAAGATAAGGGAGGAGAAGTCTAAGATTCAAGATTTGCTAATAGATGAAGAGAATGTCAGTGGCAAAAAGGAAGGCAAAGAAAACCAGGAAAATAACCAGTTACAGGACAACCAAGGGCTACATTACTTGAGACCCTGTATCAAAAATGTTTTTTTCCTCTCCCCAAGTGACAATACCCATTGGACTATGGTCTTCATCCTGCTGCATTGAAACATGAACCTGTGGCTGAATAGACAACTTGTAGGACCAAGTTGTCATTGAGGCCCAGATAGTTCAAGATAATTCTATAATGGGTACCCGATGACCAGAAATCACCATGAGATCCATCTTTCCCACCCATGGTGGAGATGCTCCAACAGAAGGCTTAGGCTGGCAAAGATGACAAACTCAGAGACCTGATGCTGCTGCTGTTTGAAATTGCTCTGGTCCTTGGTTTTTCCCGAGGAGATCCTACTACTGCATAACCAAACCTGTGTGAGTTAGGAGGCTTGTGAACTACACATAACAAGTTTTGAAGCTGTCTGGACACTAGGACAGACTTAGTAACATCTGTCTCCAATCTCATGTCTTTCTTTGTTGGCATTGATGAAGATAAAGTGACAGCAGAGGAACCCAGTGTGGCTGTTCCGGGTGAGACCCCACCATGCCACCTGATGGTAGTGGGAGTGCTCTTCACATGAGAACAGTAAGTTGGAGACCTGTAGTGGCAGCCCATGCCTTTAGTTGAGTTTCCCTGTGGCTCCCCCAGCAGCTGACAAGGCTTAATCCACCTGGTTCTTTTCTTCTGAGTAGTAAAGTATACTGTCCTTTTGCCTTAAGGCAGGAAATTTCCTCCCACAAAAGATGGTTCTTTGTCTTTGGAGAGGGGTGGAGTGGGGGTATGGGTGGAAGGGAGGGGAGGGAATGGGGAGGAGGAGGGGAGGAGATAGAAATCTTGAATTAAAAAAATGAGAAAAATAAAAAAAACAAAAAAAACAGCAGAGTTGGGTATTATGAAGGTTTTTCTTGTTTTGTTTGTTTGTGGGTTTCTTTTTTTTACTTTTTTAAATTTTATTTTATGTGCATTATTGTGAGAGTATCAGATCCCTGGATTTACAGTTGTGAGCTGCCATGTGGGTCCTGGGAATTGATCATGGATGCTCTGGAAGAACTCTTTTTTTTTTCTTTTTTTTTTTCATGGTTTATTTTTTTTTATATTTAAAAATTTCCATCTCCTTCCCTCCTCCTCCCCCCTCCCTCCCCTCCTCCTCCCCCTTCCCTCCCCTCCTTCTCCCCCTTCCCTCCCCTCCCCTCCCCTCCACCCATACCTCCCCTCCCTCTGGAAGAACTCTTAACTGCTGTGTCATCTCTCCTGGCATTATTTCTTTGTTTTGTCCTGTTTATTTTATTCTGAAATTAAAGCCATGCGAAACAGTGAAGGTGCCATTTTGTACAATCCTCCTCTGCTTTCAAAGGAGCACTAAAAACGCTAAGATTCTTTCCTGGGTTGTATAGGAAGGTGATGAGAAAAACATTTGTCCACTGTTTTGAACTCCGAATACTGCCCTTGGAGTCCCCTTCAGCCAACCAAAACTCAGGGTCCATGTCACTGAAGCAGTTTATTCCAATAAGAACAAAAGGTGCCATTTCCAATTACTGAGCTTGTTCTGAGAACACTGAGGTCCCCATGGCTCTGGGCAAGGCTACCCATGCTGGTCCAGCACTGTTTTCACTATCCTTAGAGAAATCACATTAGAGTTTAGAATGCTCTTCCTGAGGCAGTTTCTGGTTATTTTGTGAAATGAATGTTAAAGGTATAAGCAAAAGATTAGTTCCAGCCAAGTAAGTCCAGATATCTGAAAGGGTGGATAATGGCTGTGTATATGAATTACCTCTGTAACCAAAGTTTACAATTATCACTTCTTTTCAGTAGCTCAGAAGAATTAACTAAATGGGAAGGTAGGTGAAGGAAGCTCTGATGTCAAAAGACAGCCTCTTGGGCTCCGATGCGCTACTGGATTCTTTGATACTGAGAAACCACTTTGCCTTGAGCTAATATCTGGGAAGCTACAGAAAACCAGAATGATAAGAAGGGCAATCAAGGTTGCAGCTTTACAGCTCCCTGCCCTCCTAAGGGGGCTGTGTCAGGGAAGTGCCCTGTGGCGTACTTGCCCCCTCTGTTTTAGCCCAACATGTAAGAACAGAGCTTCTATCTCCCTCTGTTAGGGTTCCTGACAGGCTGGGCAAAATATCCCTACTCATGGGCAGCCCTATCTGTCCAATCACATATGTCACATCTGTTCCCTCCAGCACAAGGCATCTTAGGCCACATGCTGACCTTCTATCTGATCTGGAGAGCCACAGTCCTGCATCATGTCTGGGCAGGAATCCTGAAGTTTCTCATGAAGGGTAGGTCCCCAGCCACATCTTCATCCACACTGTATCCTGACAGTTAAAGAAGTTTGGTATTCTGAAAGCCCAATCCTGCTTTCTAAGACGCCCCCTCCCATGATACCTGAGCATGGATGGGGGAGCATGGGAAATTCACGTTATTTCAGTGTGGTGATATATTGTTTGTGTTTTAACAAATAAAGCTTGCCTGATGGTCACAGTGTAGAGCTAAGCCACTAAAAGCCAGGGAATAGTGGCACACACCTTTCATACCAGGATTCAGGAGACAGGAGCAGATGGATATCATTTAGTTCAAGGTCACCCTGGGCTACACAAAATTCATCCAGTCTAAAGGAGAAACAGAGCTCACACAAAGGTTCCCAGAACTTGGGATCACATGCTTTTAATCCCCACACTAGGGAGGTGGAGACAAGAGTGATATGGCTAAGCAGATATGGGAATATAAATTGGGAAGAGACAAAAAATAGTGCAGTCTGAGGCAGCAGTGTAGGCAGTCAGTTGAAGCATGCAGTTGGAGGATTCTTAGAGACAGGATCACCCCTTTGGTCTGAGAATTAGTAGAGGTAAGAATTCTCTAGTGACTCGCTCTTTTGCTTCTCTGATCCTTCAGCTTTCGCCACCAATATCTGATTCTGAGATTTAATTATTAACAACAATTAGATTTTGTGCTATACTTCAGCTCTCTGTCCTGCCTAGCTCCTGCAGTCAGGGAGTCTGTGGAAGCCACAAGCTTCCTGCTGTGTCCATGCCCTCATCCTCAGCCTCCACCACAAATGCTTGTGGCAGGGCACCAGCATGGCCTGAGCTTGGAGGAAGATCAGGCACAGTTCCCTTGTAGAACCCAGTAGTGAATATTTTTCTTTGTACTCGCCAGCTTGCTCATGGTTATCAGACCTTGGAGTCCCAGACACAGTGATGACCTCTGCACTTAGACAGACTTTGTGACTATATAAGGCTGTGGTGCTATGAGTAAGAATGGCCCCCATAGACTCATATATTTGGATGCTTGGCCAAAAGGGAGTGGCACAGTTACAATGTGTGGCTGTCTTGGAGTAGATGTGTGTGTGTAGGAGGAAGTCTGCCACTGGGGGTTTGCTTTGAAGTTTCAGGTGTTCAAGCAGACACAATGTCTCTCAATCTGCTCCCTGCAGATCTAGATGTAGAACTCTTGGCTCCTTCTCCACCACCATGTCTACCTGTGTACCACTTTGATTCCCACCATGATGATGATGGACTAAACCTCTAAGCCAGCCCCAACTCAATGCTTTCCTTTAAAAGGGTTGCTGTGGCCATGTTGTCTCCAACAATAGAAACCGTAATTAAGCTAGCATCAGAAGAACTTGCCCTTAGGTTAGAGTTCCTGTTACTCTCTAAAGTGCCAATGTTATTCTCCAATGTTATTATTTTTAATGATGCAGGTGTCCCCAGTGGGGCAGTGGCGTGTTGGAGACCATGGAGGGCCAGAGGCCTCAGCAGGTCCCCTTGGCAGGTGGGAGCCCTCAGCTGGTGAGAGACAGACAGATATACTATGCAGAGAGAGTTTGGGGATAGAGTTTATTTAGTGGGTTACAGAAGGAACAGGGAAGGGAAGAGGGAAAGAAATGGGGAAGAAAGGGGAGAGAGAGAGAGGCAGCAGCCACCTCTTCAGAAGAGGGACTGAAAGAGCTGGAGGAGGCAGAAGATCCGCTTGCCTAGGTGCAGGAGGGGGAGTAGGCGGGACTTATCTCTTAAGGAGACAGGGTAATCAGGTGACAGGAAAAGCCAGCAGCAGATAATAACAGTTCCACTTCTAACAATGATGCTTCCTCCCTTTTTTGGCTAAGTGATTATTCCAGTAGCATCTGTCGTCATGATCTGTTGCTTTATTTCTTTTTGTTTCTCCTCTAATTATAGTACATCAGTCTGTGGTCACCCAGTAGACAGAGACAGCATCTTAACAACTAAGCTTTGTATTATAGCTGCCCCTTCTTTATCTGGTTTACTGAGGCATCTAATTTGCCTGTTGTGTACCGCAGCCCAGTCACAAAATGGTATCTTGACATATCCTTGTCTCTCTAATCACTTAGCAATGGTGTTCTACATTTACAGAAATTTGTATTGCAAGAAACCAAGGAAGAGCAAAGCACCACCAGAGATTCATGACAGCCTTGAGCAGGGGAAGGCTAGCATAAGGGCCCAGGCAAGAGAGAGTATGTTATAGACTTGGGATTAGAATGATTTCATCAACTTCTGAGCACTTACTCTACAAAATAGATACAGTATTGTTATTGGTTTTGAGTCATAGTTGCTCAAAAGAGAAACTTACCAAGTTGCTAAGCCTTAACTTTCCAAAGGAACAGAGGGTTACCACCTTCATTGAAAAGATTGACAGCTGGCTAGCTCACTCTGCTTCCTTTATTCATACAATTAAAAGTTAATTCAGTTTGGGAAAGGTTCCTACTATTAAAACTCGTCTTGCTCTTGCTCAAATCTAAACTTAAATCTGCTGAAGAAATGCAGAGGTGGTTTCCAACACAACAGGAAGGGCAGGAGGAATCAGTTTGTGGGATCATCCTGGCAACTGTCACACATTCCTAGGGAGGAGTGGTAGTTTGAATTTAAACGGTCCCCATGAAGACATGACTGTTCGAAAAGGTATGGCCTTGTTGGAGGAAGTGTGTCACTGTGGAGGCAGGCTTTGAGGTTTCCTATGCTCAGAATACCACCCACTGTATCAGTCGACTTCCTGTTGCCTGCAAGATGGAGGAATCTCAGCTATTCCTCCAGCACCAAGTCTGCCTGCATGTCATCAGACTTCCTGTCAACATAATAATGTATTGAAGCTCTGAAAGTTTAGTGAGCCACCACTGATAAATTTTTATAAGAGTTTGGAGCCATGGAGATGGCTCAACAGTTAAGAGCACTGATTGTTCTTCCAAAGATCCTGAGTTCAAGTCCCAGCAACCACATGGTGGCTCATAGCCATCCATAATGAGATCTGGTGCCCTCTTCTCGCCTGCAGGTATACATGCAGACAAAACACTATATATAATAAATAAATGTTTAAAAAAGTTTATGAGAAATCTAATATGAGATCTTGTGGAGCAATTACATTCAAATTATCACATTCCACCCCACTGGTCCCCATAAGCTTGTAACAATAAAATGCAAGATGCATTTAGTCCAAATTAAAGAATCCCCATGGTCTATCATAGGTGAAGGAAAGAAAAAATGAAGAGACAAAACAGGACCATGAGGGTTATCTGGGAATTCAGACTGTACATGGTATTTAGAGATGTTGACAATGGATATCACTTCACTTTTCTTAGCAGAGGAGAAAGAAAATTGTGCTAGGCAGTTGCTATTCTATTTGATGGGGCAAGACGGTTAAATCCAGCAACTTTTCTATTAAAGCCGATTATAAACAGGCACTCTAAATGCACACTTGGCCCAGTATTCCTGGGCTCAACTGTCAACCTGTAACCTTGGGTTGTCTTGGCTTTGAGATAGTGTTCTGCAGTCCAAGATCTCAAATATTGAGCAAACAAGGTCACTCCCTGCATCAACAGGAAAAACAAAAACTGAGTTGATTCAGGAATTTCTCTTGCCAGGGGTGGATCATTGGTAGATTTTCAATATTCTGGCTGGAGATCAAAGTGCATACATAAGGGCCCTGCTCCTCTACTCATTCACAAAAGAGAGAGGATGCTTTTTGGGGGGGGTTAACCTGATTATAGGTTAAATGTAGCCTGTGAGTTAAACTTGGAATTTGGGGAAGGGCACTGAATCTTTCAGAGAAAGTTCACTGAGGGTCTATTACTGGGATGATGTCAGGTGCCCAACAGCTTGTAGTGCATGGGGGGCTCAAATTGAGGATCCTGTCTCAGTCAAGCCTGTTTATTCATGTGTCCCCATCCACAGAGATGTATGTGCTGGCTTAGAGCTGCTGAGGCTGCAGCACTTTCAGTGGGCAGCTGCTAGCCTGGGGACAGGTCCTCCACTTAGAGTACTCCCCACTATGGCAAGGACTTAGTGAGAGCAGAAGAGACAGAGGTAGAGTCCACTTGTTCTGCTTCGGCATCTTCCTTTTCCTCAGATGACTTGTAGGTCCACCATGGATAAATCCAGAGCTGTGGGTGGTCACCGTGCAAGGACTCTGAGCCTGGCATTCCTGAAAGCAAAGGCAAAAAAATCAGTGACTCTGTGCTTGAGCCATGCTGGCTGTTGTCACCCACTTTGACTCTTTCCACAGGCTGAGAAAACCAAGTAGAATGAAAGGGTTCAAAAGCAATAAAAATGGAAACAACACAAAGCAATCAAGCATAACCTATAAACAGAAGTCCTAGCATAGACCTTGCAGTCCCCGTGATTGAGGGTTCAGTGTCTGTGAGCCCCATGGACCTTGCTTAACTGACTCTACCAGTTGTAATCTCTTAATGTTCTTGGTCTTTTTGTTTCCACAGTTTCACCTCCCCTTTTCCAGAGTTCACTGAGCTATGCTTGTAGGGAACCAATGAAAACCTCCAACTTGGGATCTCCCTCTGTCTAATGCTTGAATGTGGGTCTCTCCTTCATTCTCATCAGCTGTTGGAGGCCCCTGCTCTGGTGATGACCAGATTAGGTATTGGATTGTTTGCTTTGATGATGTCTAGTTTCTTTAGTTCTTTATATATTTTAGATATCAGCCTTTTGTTAAGTGTAGAGTTGGTGAAAATCTTTTCCTCCACTTATGGCCTGCCTATAGCCAAAGCTTTCCCCCATTCTGTCTAATTAACTGTCCACCCCTTGTGCAGACAAGCCTTTAGGCAAGTTGTTCCAAGGCATCTTTCCATGTCTAGTCCATTTAGCCCGAGCTTTTGTGTTCCCTACCTGCTCTGGGGAAGCCGCAAGACTGGAATTTCTTGTCACAGAGTCTGGTTGCTCCTGATTTACACATCTTGTCACCCTCCACTGCAACAAACACATTTCTGCACTGCACAAATCTCCCTCTAGGAGCTGTACTTAGCAAATGGTTTCTGCCCATGGCCCGTGAGGCTTGTGCAGGCTGAGGAAGGGCTCCTGGTGAGGGCAGCAGTTCAATATGCCATGCTCTCCCCATGCTCGCTCTCCTCCCGTGGAATATGTGGCCGACAGCTGCTGGGTGGTCTCCAGAACTGACCCTCCTGTCCTCTGTGCATCATGGTGTGGGTAGCTCAGCACTGGAAAGCTCCTCAGCATTCGTTTAGCAGCTATCAGTTTAGATTTGAAATGAAGATTTCCTGGCAAGGCCATGGTGTGTAAGGGGCAGTGTGCTGGCAAGCTGGACAGGAAGCTGCCTTCCTGTCAGCACTGTGTCTGTCACCTGCGCACTCGGTCAAGCTCTTTCACAGGGCCAGGTAAGGGAACTTGGAGCTCCTACCTCAGAGTCCTGGCTTCCTGGGCCAACCATGAATTTCCTGACCCAATCTCCTTCTAACTGAAGGTATTTTATAAGGAAGGCAGTTAAAGGCTGATGCCTTCATTCTATCCCCAAAGCTACTGCACACCCTCTCTGGCTTGGGCCTGATGCTAGCCTTCTCCTGCTCAAGGATGCTACATCTACCAGTAATTCTTGAGTCAGCAGCAATGCCAATCTTTTCCTGGGTTTCTAGCCCCAGAAATCCTGTACAATTAGAACACCCTTTGCCAAGTGAGTAAAGAGAGAAGACTATGTCTAGATACCTGTTTGTGACTGGGATGTCATCCACAGCAGCCAAGGCAGAGGCCTTAGGAAGCCATCTGCCAGAGATAGCGCCAGCAGCTGCAATACAAAGATGAGTGAATTAGATGCAGACTGTATCCAGTGCATGATCACAATGTATGCTGGAGAAATTTCCAGTCCCTGATTACACATATGAAACAAGAATTGAATGAAGGCTCATACCAGCTTCATTGTGGTTTAATGTCTCTGTGGAATAGGCAGGGAAGTCTTGGTACAAGAGATAACATCTGATATGAGCATTAAAGAAGGGGGTAGTGAGGGGAACTGCCCTATCTGTCCTGTCCTGGCTCCCATAACCCAACCTCCACCATTCACCCTGGCAGAAAACACAGATCTCTCCAGTAGATGGAAGACTCATAGCAGAGCTCTATTTCTCTCTCCCTGATTCCAGAACTGCAGACCTAAGATTATCGATAAAGCACAAGAGCAATTTCACAGAAGATGTAACGATGGCATTCATAGCTACTTTCAGAGAAACTGCTGAGAGTTTAAGATGCTTGCATCTGCCAATAAAACATGTTCTCAGTGGTAGGATCCTGCTGCAGTGTTCGTATTATCCTCTTTGCCTGCAGACATTGCTCCATTTGCTGTTCATCTGGACCTGCCAAGTGCAGTTTGTGCTTTGGTGCTAAAGGGGTGCAGCTGGCTACTACAGTACCAACACTATGACATAGCCTTGCAAGTGTCCTATTGTCCAGAGTTAGCTTCTGCATGCAGCCTGCAGAGGAGTAGCCAGTGTCAGACACAGGATCATCTTATCTCCTAGATCTCCCACCTGAGACTGAAAATTTTTGAGTAGTTCTAGGGTCTGAAAGCAAGGATAGGGCCCCACGACCCAGAGAGTAAATCGCCCTACCCTTCCTTTAAACTGCTCTTCCTCCAGTCTGAGCGCATTTTTGCTCTTGGACATCCCTACTAACTGAAGTAGGAGCTATGATTGAACAGCAGAGGGAGGAAGTAGCCTGGGATGCAGCAGGTTAGGGTGATTTTTTCCTAGGGAATTCAGGAAAGGCCTGTCAGGAACCTTTGAACGACAGACTTGAAGGAGACAAAGGAGGAAGTCGGGATCTAAATCTCTATTTCCAGCAGGGTTAGAGAAAGGAAGGACATTGCAAACCAGATGGTTTTACAAAAGAAAACTTGAGTTCTGGGACATATAGAAAGGAGGGATTCCTGTGTAAGGCCTAGGGCTGGGAAGTTCCACAGATGGCTTATATGAGAAGTCTAGCTGGGGCTGAAATCAGGTACAGTTCACAACTGGAATGGGTGAACATGCACACTGACAGTGTGTTGCTGTTTCAGGCTGCCACTCAGCAGCCTTACCCCTGAAACTAAACATTTCAACAGAATGACTGGAAATGTGGAGAGCTGCTTTCCTCTAAACAGGGTTTCTCTGTAGCTTTGGAGCCTGTCCTGGAACTAATTCTTGTAGATGAGGCTGGCCTTGAACTCACAGAGATCTACCTGTCTCTGCCTCCCAAGTGCTGGGATTAAAGGTGTGCACCACCATTGCCCGCCTGTGGAGGCTGTATTTTAAAATCTTGTTATTAGAGGCATGGAATTAGCAGGGGTCCCTTGAGGCTGGAGGGAAGTGTGGTCATTGAAGAAAATAATCACCACATGGCAAACAACTGTCCCCACTAATCCACCTTAGTCCTGGTCTGTCTTCAAGTCACCAGATTGGAGGAGAAGCAAACACTCATATACCGCTGCTTCATAATGGAGCCAGGATGCCACCTTGTCCACCTCCTGACTCCTTCTGGTCTAGTAGCATCTCTGCTGAGAGTGTCAAATCTGTTTAAGCTCCATTTACAGAGTAAAGAGTCAGTATACTGCTTCTTGAATGTCATAACTGGCATCCCTATTCATATCCAGGAAGCCACCAGTGAACTGAAACTATGGAAACTCAAGGCACAGCATAGTGCACTTTCTGATCCAGGCAGGTCCCCTGGTAGATGAGCACAGTAGTGGATACACAGCCGTGAATTTGCAGATCACCTGGGCTGTCAACAGCATCTCAACCACTGTTTGTGAGACTACTATACTGTGGAAAGAGGATTTTCCTGGCTTATGGAAGTAAGGCAGAATAGAAGAGATCCACAGATCTGTAACCAGGTAGGTTTGCCAGCCAAGACTTCTTGGGTAGTGTTTCCAGTGAGTCTCAAGACCCTAATGGAAAAAACCAGAAACCAGAGCAGTTTCAACAGCAGCAGCACCAGGTCCTTAACAATTTTGTCATTGCTGTCAACCTAAGACTTCTGTTGTAGGGACTCCACGATGGTGTGAGGAGTATTAATCTCTTCTTGCTTTTTTGGACATCAGGAAAGTATGATACTGCTGTCTTGAGGTGCTTGGGCCTCATTATTTCTCGATGTTGCCTATTTCTCCATAGATGATTGTGATAAAGTAGCTTGGTGAAGAGGTAAGCCTATTAGAGACAATCACCTGTGGACAATCAAAACTCTTCCTCTGATACCGACTCTCATATGGTTTAGCCTTGGCTGTGCTATACATGCCTAATCTTCTTGGTTTTCTTTGTCTTGTCTTTGCGACTGCTGTCCTCCTCATCTGCACCCACATCTTCAATCTTAGGCTTCTCCTCCCTTATCGTGCTCCTTTATCGTACTTTTCTCTTCCTCTTACTCATCTTCACTCATCTTCCTCTTTCCTTCATCCTCTAACTAAATCACCAAATTTAATAATGAGTTGTGAAAAACTCAGCACCAGCCAAGCCAGAGGCCAGGAGCCAACAGAACAGCCTGCTCAGACTGCCAAACCCATACTCACATAGAGTGATGGGACAGCCCATGAGTTGTTTCTTCACGAAATCTTTCTTTCTTTCTTTCTTTCTTTCTTTCTTTCTTCCTTTCTTTCTTCCTTTCTTCCCTCCATCCTTCCTTCCTTCCTTTCTTTTCTTTCTTTTTTTCTTTCTTTCTTTGTTCTGATGGGGTTTCTCTGTGAAGCCCTGGCTGTCCTGGAACTAGCTCAGTAGGCCAGGCCCTCCTTGAACTCACAGAGTTCTGCCTGCCTCTCCCTCCCAAGTGCTGGGATTAAAGGTGTGTACCACCTCTGCCAGCCCTGTCTGATTTTCTGAGGTGAGGGATCAGATTGGTTACACAGTCAAAGGGTCACCTATGAATCATAATATAGTATGAAGTCATGTAATTAAAACTACAACTAGACCACTTTAAAATACACTGCTCAAGACTTCTGAGTTACTCAGCAAATTCCACCCAGCACAAGGCATACATCCAGCTCACTGTGGTCTGCATGAACTGTGAAGGATCCAACAGTTAATCATTTAAATGTGTACATCAAGCAAAACCAGCTTTTAACCCTGAGGGTTGGAAATGAGGCTTCTACTGTTGTCTAACTTAAGATATTTTCTTGGACTCACATAGTGAATCTTTTCCAAGACCTATATAAACATATACACAGTCACATTATTCCATTTCTCCAAATTGTCCCTTCCCCTTCAAATCTGGGGCAGATGTGTGGCATGAACGGTTGAATTATTCTATTCAATCACTCCTACCAAGTGTCCTAATATTCAGCAATTCTCCCACTTCTATGAAATTTTAAAAATTCAAAAGAATTCTCCCTTCTGAAGCATTAGAGATTAATTCCTGTAGGAAACTTTTATTGTTGGAGCAGAAAGTATTGATGAAGAGGCACATGAGCTGAGAGATTTCTGCCTGAAGTGCAAAGATCTCTACCTCTTCCTCTGGCCTCTATGGATGAAAGGATTATGTGTTAGCAAGAAGCATAATTGCTGCACATTGTAAAATATTAAAGTTAATCTCTTTCAATTAAGTGGCCTTACTCAAAGACAAAGATATCACTGCTTTAAGTCCTAAGAGATGAAAATGTACTTTTTAAAAAGATGTTGAAAGTCAGTGAGAAGGGAAATCAAGAGTGGAAAACATTTAAACAATGGCTGTACGACCAATGGAAGGCTGCATTGTATGATAGAGCTCAGCTAGGAGACTCAGAACCTCAACACTTACTAATGCATCTTGGAAAAAAGTGCAGAATTACAGTTAACTAGATTAAGAAACACACACAATGCCTGTGCACTTATAAATGGATAAATTGCTAACTAGACCTTTTACCTCATGTGACCGAAGGAAAAACTAAGAGAAACAGCGGCCATTTCTCCGGGCTGTTCCCAAGGGCATAAGTTGATGAAACAGTAATAAGAGAACACAGAGCACAGGAGTAGAGGGGCTCAGGGTCCAATTAAATAAGGACCAAGAGCTATGAGGTAACAGCTCCAACATAACTGTTCACTGTGAAGACTTGCATAGGCCCTGACACTAGTAACACAGTTGCTGAAGCTGACCAGACAGCCTAGTCCCTGTAGGGCTCGGGTGAGAAGCAAGCACAAGGCGAGGAGGTGCCACTGTTGACCTTCACACCACCCAGCATCCAGTCACTGTTGTGGGACCCAGAAGCGTCCACAAGAGTCTGAACTCTTGGAAGAGGAGAAAGCTATAGGACTTCCTGCTCCTGCCCTTTACCCATTTCTCCTCCCACTCCTCTGGGAGCACAGGAAAGACCTAGGAAGGGAAAATGCAGTGGGTTTAAGTGTCTGACAACTTTTGGGCCCTTCCCCAAAACCAAGCGTCTTGGGAAAGGTGTCCAAGACAGGGAACAGATTTGCTAGGCTGCCCTGCGACGTGTATAGAGCAGACCATGAGTGAGCAGACACTTCAGACCCAGGAGCAACATCTAGAAGGGAACAACGAAATGGCTCTGTACAGTATAGAAAGCTGCAGCCAGTAGCAGAGGCCACATGGAGATGAAAGTCCAAGCCCCACCTTGGAAGCTGCTGATCTAGTCACCGCGGGAAATCCTTCCTTGCTCTTGCCCTGCAGAGAGACTTGGGCAGCTGCAGGCCTTCCTGGTTCATCACAAAAGGATGCAGGGATGGTGGCAGTCTTGGAGACAACAGATAAGATAATGGTGAGGCTCGGGAAGGAGCCTCCAGAGAAGTCTGGGGAAGGCATTACCTCTGCAGTAGGACCAAGTGGGGTGGTAGGGCTAGACTCACAGAAAAACCTAGGTGCCTGGGGGTGGCTATAGAGGACTCTTCTACATGCTCCAGGATCTTCATGTTAACTGTGAGTCAAGACTTAGGCCCCTTGCTTGGATTACTTTGCACTGAAGAAGTGACCAATGGCAGTTCCCAGCCGCTTTGATGTTCTGACAGCATGGTTTCCTGTCATGAAGGGCAAGGGAGCAGCTGAAACCTGTGTGTATGAGCAGGAAGCTTTTCTCTGGCTGCCTGTGGAGGAAGAAGCCACAGTCGCACTAGAATAATTTCTTCCAGCAGTGTCGAGCCATGGCCTGGTTACAAGGGAAGGAAGAACAAGGACCCCAGGCCTTTTCTGTCAGCAATGTGGAAGCATGGCCCAGGGCAGGGGGTGGTGCTGGTCAGGATGGCACAGTTCATTCCAAGAACTGAGAATAGCACTTGTTGGGGCGGGGAACGCAATTGTGACTACAAAGGAAAGACCCAAAGCTGCTAACAGCTTTGGTCTACTTATTTCATTTATTTCTACTTATTTCATTACGTAATAAGTAAGAAGGGCTGGGATGTAGCCCAGTTACCTGAGCGCTTCCTAATATGCACAGAGCCTGGATTGTATCCCTGGTCCCAGGACACGGTGCTACATGCCTGCAGTACCAGGACTTAAGAGGAGAAGGCCAGGGTAAGATTTCAAGGTTATAATCAGTTTCTTCTTCTCTCATTAAAAACAATGAGCAGGTAAAAATAGACTGTATCGATCTGGGCCACACTCGGGATGTCCTGGCTCCTAGGCTGTATCTCTGTGTGGTCCTAGCAGCTGGTACAATACAGGCCTAGCTGGACAAAGAGCTCCCCACCTCACACAGTGGGAACTTCCTCCTGAAGCCTGGATTAGACATAAACTCACCCAAACACTGCTTCACACACAGATCTTCTACTAAGCAGGGAAGAAAGGTTAAAAGAGCAGCTTTCAGACTCAGGCAGAAAAGCAGCAGGAAATGACCTTGCAAGTGTAATTCTTTTAGAAGAAAGAAAATGAAGGTCTGTGCTACAGTGCTCTAGGTTGGGGTGGTGCATTTCAATTGAGCCTGTTAATTCAGTGAACCGAAGGGGTCTTTTGACTGCTGGGCTTAGGATAGCTTTAACTTTTTTTAACTAGGATAGTCAGCCTCCAGAGAAGGAAATGTCCAATGAGTTAATAGGCCTTGCCTTAATAGTTTTAACAGTGCAATCTAAATATTCTCTTCAAGGCTGTGGGAATTGGGGAGGATAGCAAGGCTGCCATAGCCACAAGTTCAAGTGGGCCGGTGCCACTTCAATCCCCTTATACTTAGGGTCATGTTCAACACCTCGACCCGGGGCCAGCCTTCTGTCCTGTCCTAGGAATCAGGCCATGGGAAAGCACAGGGAACCGTGGAGAGAAAAGAGTGTTCATTTAATTAGAGGGACTTTGAAGGCACCTGGTTTATGTCCCGGTCAAACAGGCATTAAATGACAAGGAACGGAGACATGGAGAATAGGCATAGAAGAAACGGGGAGAGTGAGATCACCAGATCACATGATACAGCAGTCAGGCCTGAAACCCCCATCTCATCTTTATTTAGGCAGTTAGACAGATGTCATTGGGAAGCCCTTACTTTCCCTGGTCCTTAAACCCCGGTGCTAGGTGTTCCGCCCCCATCAGCAGCTTGCAGCTTAGAGACTAAGGGCTCCCATATTGGCATCTTTCATTGTATTGAGGAACACCCCTGAGTCTTTTAAGTAAACGCTCTCTGAGGTCATGGAACTCCTCAATTTGGAACCTAAGCACATGCAGAGGCTGTCAAGGCATTGGAGTAGTCAAAGAGGGGTATGAAGATGATGAGCCAGGTTTTATGTCTAAGGACCAAAGATGAGTAATAACATTGTCCTGCAATAACCAGTCTGGCAGCCAGGAAACTTGGCCATAGTAGCTAGCCTTATCAGGCTGTAAGGAACAGGAGATACCTCAGCCCAGTTTGGTCATCAGACCCTTGGGACTTGTAAAATCCTTGTCGGCCTGATTACCTTTGCAGGTGAAGACATCAGTGGTGCAAAGATGCAAGGGTAATGTTTTCTGATGTTAAGAGAATATCAAGCCCTTACCACTGATTAGTTCCTAGACATTTAGTTTAACATATATTTATCCTCCATTTCTTTAGGTCAAAATTACAGGAGCTGCAGCATTATCCTTTAAAGCAAAAATTTTAAAAACGCTAACTAAATATAGCATATTAATTGTGCATTTAGGTATTTTTATATACTTCTGATTTTATAATTAGAATTTCTCAATTAGCTGTCCCTTCCCAGCTTGCACCCAGAATCCTCCCCCCCTCCCCCTGCCTCATCCTCCCGTCTTTGGGGCCACAAAATCCCACAGCTCAGCCTGTTTGGGCTCTGGGGACCTGGAATTGAGTGCACCCAGGCCGGTGGGAGGTCCCCTCCTTCATTTGACTGCCCGGAGCAAGGTAGGCCTTTGTCTGAGAGCTGCTTGGCCTGCAAGGGGACCTCACAGTCTGCAGAAGGATCCATCATTCTTTGGGGTGAGTGAGGAGTGAGTGCCCGAACCGCGGCAGCTGCCCGGAGAGGGACCACCGACTCTCCACAACTCCCCCTGCCACCAGCACACTTCCTGCTCTTCCTGCAGGGGTTATTCTCCCCGGATACTGCCTCTCTCTTCCTGTCCCTTCCCAGCTTGCACCCAGAATCCTCCCCCCCTCCCCCTGCCTCATCCTCCCGTCTTTGGGGCCACAAAATCCCACAGCTCAGCCTGTTTGGGCTCTGGGGACCTGGAATTGAGTGCACCCAGGCCGGTGGGAGGTCCCCTCCTTCTTTTGACTGCCCAGAGCAAGGTAGGCCTTTGTCTGAGAGCTGCTTGGCCTGCAAGGGGACCTCACAGTCTGCAGAAGGATCCATCATTCTTTGGGCTCAGCCTGTTTGGGCTCTGGGGACCCGGAATTGAGTGCACCCAGGCCGGTGGGAGGTCCCCTCCTTCTTTTGACTGCCCGGAGCAAGGTAGGCCTTTGTCTGAGAGCTGCTTGGCCTGCAAGGGGACCTCACAGTCTGCAGAAGGATCCATCATTCTTTGGGGTGAGTGAGGAGTGAGTGCCCGAACCGCGGCAGCTGCCCGGAGAGGGACCACCGACTCTCCACAACTCCCCCTGCCACCAGCACACTTCCTGCTCTTCCTGCAGGGGTTATTCTCCCCGGATACTGCCTCTCTCTTCCTGTCCCTTCCGAGCTTGCACCCAGAATCCTCCCCCCCTCCCCCTGCCTCATCCTCCCGTCTTTGGGGCCACAAAATCCCACAGCTCAGCCTGTTTGGGCTCTGGGGACCTGGAATTGAGTGCACCCAGGCCGGTGGGAGGTCCCCTACTTCTTTTGACTGCCCGGAGCAAGGTAGGCCTTTGTCTGAGAGCTGCTTGGCATGCAAGGGGACCTGAAAGTCTGCAGGAGGATCCATCGTTCTTTGGGGTGAGTGAGGAGTGAGTGCCCAAACCGCGGCAGCTGCCCGGAGAGGGACCACCGACTCTCCACAACTCCCCCTGCCACCAGCACACTTCCTGTTCTTCCTGCAGGGGTTATTCTCCCCGGATACCGCCTCTCTCTCCCTGTCCCTTCCCAGCTTGCACCCAGAATCCTCCCCCCCTCCCCCTTCCTCATCCTCCCGTCTTTGGGGCCACAAAATCCCACAGCTCAGCCTGTTTGGGCTCTGGGGACCTGGAATTGAGTGCACCCAGGCCGGTGGGAGGTCCCCTCCTTCATTTGACTGCCCGGAGCAAGGTAGGCCTTTGTCTGAGAGCTGCTTGGCCTGCAAGGGGACCTCACAGTCTGCAGAAGGATCCATCATTCTTTGGGGTGAGTGAGGAGTGAGTGCCCGAACCGCGGCAGCTGCCCGGAGAGGGACCACCGACTCTCCACAACTCCCCCTGCCACCAGCACACTTCCTGCTCTTCCTGCAGGGGTTATTCTCCCCGGATACTGCCTCTCTCTTCCTGTCCCTTCCCAGCTTGCACCCAGAATCCTCCCCCCCTCCCCCTGCCTCATCCTCCCGTCTTTGGGGCCACAAAATCCCACAGCTCAGCCTGTTTGGGCTCTGGGGACCTGGAATTGAGTGCACCCAGGCCGGTGGGAGGTCCCCTCCTTCATTTGACTGCCCGGAGCAAGGTAGGCCTTTGTCTGAGAGCTGCTTGGCCTGCAAGGGGACCTGAAAGTCTGCAGGAGGATCCATCGTTCTTTGGGGTGAGTGAGGAGTGAGTGCCCGAACCGCGGAAGCTGCCCTGAGAGGGACCACCGACTCTCCACAACTCCCCCTGCCACCAGCACACTTCCTGCTCTTCCTGCAGGGGTTATTCTCCCCGGATACTGCCTCTCTCTCCCTGTCCCTTCATAGCTTGCACCCAGAATCCTCCCCCCCTCCCCCTTCCTCATCCTCCCGTCTTTGGGGCCACAAAATCCCACAGCTCAGCCTGTTTGGGCTCTGGGGACCTGGAATTGAGTGCACCCAGGCCGGTGGGAGGTCCCCTCCTTCATTTGACTGCCCGGAGCAAGGTAGGCCTTTGTCTGAGAGCTGCTTGGCCTGCAAGGGGACCTGAAAGTCTGCAGGAGGATCCATCGTTCTTTGGGGTGAGTGAGGAGTGAGTGCCCGAACTGCGGCAGCTGCCCGGAGAGGGACCACCGACTCTCCACAACTCCCCCTGCCACCAGCACACTTCCTGCTCTTCCTGCAGGGGTTATTCACCCCGGATACCGCCTCTCTCTCCCTGTCCCTTCCCAGCTTGCACCCAGAATCCTCCCCCCCTCCCCCTTCCTCATCCTCCCGTCTTTGGGGCCACAAAATCCCACAGCTCAGCCTGTTTGGGCTCTGGGGACCCGGAATTGAGTGCACCCAGGCCGGTGGGAGGTCCCCTCCTTCATTTGACTGCCCGGAGCAAGGTAGGCCTTTGTCTGAGAGCTGCTTGGCCTGCAAGGGGACCTCACAGTCTACAGAAGGATACATCATTCTTTGGGGTGAGTGAGGAGTGAGTGCCCGAACCGCGGCAGCTGCCCGGAGAGGGACCACCGACTCTCCACAACTCCCCCTGCCACCAGCACACTTCCTGCTCTTCCTGCAGGGGTTATTCTCCCCGGATACTGCCTCTCTCTTCCTGTCCCTTCCCAGCTTGCACCCAGAATCCTCCCCCCCTCCCCCTGCCTCATCCTCCCGTCTTTGGGGCCACAAAATCCCACAGCTCTGCCTGTTTGGGCTCTGGGGACCTGGAATTGAGTGCACCCAGGCCGGTGGGAGGTCCCCTCCTTCTTTTGACTGCCCGGAGCAAGGTAGGCCTTTGTCTGAGAGCTGCTTGGCCTGCAAGGGGACCTGAAAGTCTGCAGGAGGATCCATCGTTCTTTGGGGTGAGTGAGGAGTGAGTGCCCGAACAGCGGCAGCTGCCCGGAGAGGGACCACCGACTCTCCACAACTCCCCCTGCCACCAGCACACTTCCTGCTCTTCCTGCAGGGGTTATTCTCCCCGGATACCGCCTCTCTCTCCCTGTCCCTTCCCAGCTTGCACCCAGAATCCTCCCCCCCTCCCCCTTCCTCATCCTCCCGTCTTTGGGGCCACAAAATCCCATAGCTCAGCCTGTTTGGGCTCTGGGGACCTGGAATTGAGTGCACCCAGGCCGGTGGGAGGTCCCCTCCTTCATTTGACTGCCCGGAGCAAGGTAGGCCTTTGTCTGAGAGCTGCTTGGCCTGCAAGGGGACCTCACAGTCTGCAGAAGGATCCATCATTCTTTGGGGTGAGTGAGGAGTGAGTGCCCGAACTGCGGCAGCTGCCCGGAGAGGGACCACCGACTCTCCACAACTCCCCCTGCCACCAGCACACTTCCTGCTCTTCCTGCAGGGGTTATTCTCCCCGGATACTGCCTCTCTCTTCCTGTCCCTTCCCAGCTTGCACCCAGAATCCTCCCCTCCTCCCCCTGCCTCATCCTCCCGTCTTTGGGGCCACAAAATCCCACAGCTCAGCCTGTTTGGGCTCTGGGGACCTGGAATTGAGTGCACCCAGGCCGGTGGGAGGTCCCCTCCTTCATTTGACTGCCCGGAGCAAGGTAGGCCTTTGTCTGAGAGCTGCTTGGCCTGCTAGGGGACCTGACAGTCTGCAGGAGGATCCATCATTCTTTGGGGAGGATCCATCATTCTTTGGGGACACCAAACACCTCCGCGCTCCTTTTGAAGGAAGAGATGGGCAGGCGCCAATGCAGGAGCTCCTCCAACAACATGAAAGGCAACATGACATCACCACAAGCCAGACATCCCGAAACAACAAGAATTGAACACCCTACCCCTGAAGATATAGAAGAAACCGACATTAAACAGTACTTTATAAAAATAATAGAGGACCTTAAACAGGAGGTAAAAAACTGCCATAAAGAAATGGAGATGACAAACAAAAAGGTAGACGAAATAAATAAATCTCTCAAAGATACCCAAGAAAAACAAGAAAAACAAGAAAAAGCAATCAAACAAGTAAGGGAAACAGTACAAGACCTGATAAATGAAATGGAGGTATTGAAGAAAACACAATCTGAGGGACGACTGGAAATGGAAACTCTGAGTAAACGAACAGAAACTTCAGAGACAAGTATTTCCAACCGAATACAAGAGATGGAAGAAAGAATCTCGGACTCTGAAGATACTATAGAGGAAATAAACTCACAGATTAAAGAACTAAACAAATCTAACAAATTCTTAACACAAAACATTCAGGAAATCTGGGACACCATGAAAAGACCAAACCTAAGAATAATTGGGGTAGAAGAAGGAGAAGAATTACAACTCAAAGGCCCAGAAAACATATTCAACAAAATTATAGAAGAAAACTTCCCCAACCTAAAGAAGGATGTTCCTATGAAGGTACAAGAAGCCTACAGAACACCAAATAGACTGGATCAAAAGAAACCATCCCCACGCCATATAATAATCAAAACACAAAACATACAGAATAAAGAACAGATATTAAGAGCTGCAAAGGAAAAAGGTCAAGTAACATATAAAGGGAAACCTATCAGAATTACACCTGATTTCTCAATGGAAACCATGAAAGCCAGAAGAGCTTGGATAGATGTGCTACAGACACTTAGGGAACATGGATGCAAGCCTAGACTATTATACCCAGCAAAGCTTGCATTCACCATTGATGGAGAAAACAAGATATTCCAGGACAAAAACAGATTTAAACAATACGCAGCCACAAATCCAGCCTTGCAGAAAGTAATAGAAGGAAAATCACAAACCAAGGAGTCCAACAACGCCGACAATAACTCAGGCATCTAGCGACCCTTCACCAGCACAACTAGAAGAAGGGAAACACACAAACTCTACTACTAAAAATGACTGAAGTTAACAACCACTGGTCATTAATATCACTTAATATCAATGGACTCAATTCACCTATAAAAAGGCACAGGCTAAGAGACTGGATACGAAAACAGAATCCAACATTTTGCTGTTTACAAGAAACACACCTCAACCACAAAGACAGGCACCTACTCAGAGTAAAGGGTTGGGAAAAGGTTTATCAAGCAAATGGCCCTAAGAAACAAGCGGGTGTGGCCATACTAATTTCCAACAAAGTTGACTTCAAACTAAAATCAATCAGAAGAGATGGAAAGGGACACTTTATACTCATAACAGGAAAAATCCTTCAGAATGAAGTCTCAATCCTGAATATCTATGCCCCTAATATAAAAGCTCCCACTTATGTAAAAGAAACACTTCTAGAACTCAAGGCAGCCATCAAACCACACACACTAATAGTTGGAGACTTCAACACTCCTCTCTCACCAATGGACAGGTCAATCAGACAGAAACCTAACAGAGAATTGAAAGACTTAATGGAGGTAATGAACCAAATGGACTTAACAGACATCTATAGAACATTCCACCCAAATAGGAAAGAATATACCTTCTTCTCTGCGGCTCATGGAACCTTTTCGAAAATTGACCATATACTTGGTAACAAAGCAAACTTCCACAGTTACAAAAAAATATTAGTAACCACCTGTGTCTTATCGGATCACCATGGATTAAAATTAGAATTCAACAACAATGCTACCCCCAGAAGGCCCACAAACTCATGGAAACTGAACAGTCAACTACTGACCCACACCTGGGTCAAGCAAGAAATAAAGACAGAAATTAAAGTCTTTCTTGAATTTAATGAAAACAAAGACACAACATACTCAAACCTATGGGACACAATGAAAGCAGTGCTAAGAGGAAAGTTCATAGCACTAAGTGCCCACTTAAAGAAAACGGAGAAAGCACTCATTGGTGACTTAACAGCACACCTGAAAGCTCTAGAAAAAAAAGAAGCAGACTCACCTAGGAGAAGTAGAAGACTGGAAATAATCAAACTGAGGGCAGAAATCAACAAAATAGAAACACAGAAAACAATCCAAAGAATCAATGAAACAAGAAGCTGGTTCTTGGAGAAAATCAACAAGATTGACAAACCCTTAGCCAAACTAATCAAACGGCAGAGGGAGAACACGCAAATTAACAAGATCAGAAATGAAAAGGGGGACATAACCACAGACACAGAGGAAATTCAGAAAATCATTAGATCTTACTACAAAAGCCTGTATGCCACAAAATTGGAAAATGTAAAAGAAATGGACAGTTTTTTAGATAAATACCATATACCAAAGTTAAACCAGGACCAGGTAAATGCTCTAAATCGTCCTGTTAGTCGCGAAGAATTAGAAACTGTTATCAGAAACCTCCCTACCAAAAAGAGCCCAGGACCAGATGGTTTCAATGCGGAATTCTACCAGAACTTCCAAGAAGACCTAATACCTATACTCCTTAAGGTATTTCATAATATAGAAACACAAGAGTCACTGCCAAATTCCTTCTATGAAGCTACAGTTACCCTGATACCTAAACCACACAAAGACTCAACCAAGAAAGAGAATTACAGGCCAATCTCACTCATGAACATGGACGCAAAAATTCTCAATAAAATACTGGCAAACCGAATCCAAGAACACATTAGAAAAATTATCCATTACGATCAAGTAGGCTTCATCCCAGAGATGCAGGGCTGGTTCAACATACGAAAATCTATTAATGTAATCCATCATATAAACAAACTGAAGGAAAAAAAACCATATGGTCATCTCATTAGATGCTGAAAAAGCATTTGACAAAATTCAGCACCCTTTTATGATAAAGGTCTTGGAGAGATTATGGATACAAGGGTCATTCCTAAATATAATAAAAGCTATTTACAGCAAGCCGACAGCTAACATCAAATTAAACGGAGAGAAACTCAAGTCTATCCCACTAAATTCAGGAACACGACAAGGCTGTCCACTCTCTCCTTATCTCTTCAATATAGTGCTTGAAGTTCTAGCAATAGCAATAAGACAACATAAGGGAATCAAGGGGATTCAATTTGGAAAGGAAGAAGTTAAACTTTCATTATTTGCAGATGATATGATAGTATACATAAGCGACCCCAAAAACTCCACCAAAGAACTCCTACAGCTGATAAACTCCTTCAGTAACGTGGCAGGATACAAGATCAACTCCAAAAAATCAGTCGCCCTCCTATACACAAAGGATAAGGAAGCAGAGAGGGAAATCAGAGAAGTATCACCTTTCACAATAGCCACAAATAGCATAAGATATCTGGGAGTATCGCTAACCAAGGAAGTGAAGGATTTATTTGACAAGAACTTTAAGTCTTTGAAGAAAGAAATTGAAGAGGATACCAGAAAATGGAAGGATCTCCCCTGCTCGTGGATTGGGAGGATCAACATAGTAAAAATGGCAATTCTACCAAAAGCAATCTATAGATTCAATGCAATCCCAATCAAGGTCCCATTAAAATTCTTCACAGAGATTGAGAGGACAATAATCAACTTTATATGGAAAAACAAGAAACCCAGGATAGCCAAAAAAATCTTATACAATAAAGGTACTTCTGGAGGCATTACCATCCCTGACTTCAAACTCTATTACAGAGCTACAGTATTGAAAACGGCTTGGTATTGGCATAAGAACAGAGAAGTTGACCAATGGAATCGTATAGAAGACCCGGATCTTAAACCACAAACCTATGAACACCTGATTTTTGATAAAGGAGCCAAAAGTACACAATGGAAAAAAGAGGGCATCTTCAACAAATGGTGCTGGCATAACTGGATGTCAACCTGTAGAAGAATGAAAGTAGATCCATATCTATCACCATGCACAAAACTCAAGTCCAAATGGATTAAAGACCTCAATATTAATTTGAACACATTGAGATTGATAGAGGAGAAAGTGGGAAGTACTCTACAACAAATGGGCACAGGGAACCGTTTCCTATGCATAACCCCAGCTGCACAGACTTTAAGGGCAACATTGAATAAATGGGACCTCCTGAAGTCGAGCAGCTTCTGTAAAGCAAAGGACATTGTCACTAAGACACAAAGGCAGCCTACTGACTGGGAAAAGGTCTTCACCAACCCTGCAACTGACAAAGGTCTGATCTCTAAAATATATAAGGAACTCAAGAGACTAGACGGTAAAATGCCAATTAACCCAATTAAAAAATGGGGCGATGAACTGAACAGAGAATTCTCAACAGAAGAAGTTCCAATGGCCAAAAGACACTTAAGGTCATGCTCAACCTCCCTAGCTATCAGGGAAATGCAAATCAAAACAACTTTGAGATATCATCTTACACCTGTCAGATTGGCTAAAATCCAAAACACCAATAATAACCTTTGCTGGAGAGGTTGTGGGGTAAGGGGTACACTCATCCATTGCTGGTGGGAATGCACACTTGTGCAACCACTTTGGAAAGCAGTGTGGCGGTTTCTCAGGAAATTCGGGATCAACCTACCCCAGGACCCAGCAATTCCACTATTGGGAATCTACCCAAGAGATGCCCAATCATACAACAAAAGCATATGCTCATCTATGTTCATAGCAGCATTATTTGTAATAGCCAGATCCTGGAGACAGCCTAGATGCCCTTCAGTGGAAGAATGGATGAAGAAACTGTGGAATATATACATGCTAGAATACTACTCAGCGGTAAAAAACAATGACATCTTGAATTTTGCAGGCAAATGGATGGAAATAGAAAACACTATTCTGAGTGAGGTAACCCAGACCCATAAAGATGAACATGGGATGTACTCACTCATATTCGGTTTCTAGCCATGATTAAAGGACATCGAGCCTATAAGTTTGGGATCCTTGAGAAGATAATAAGAAGAACCTCCACCTGACGATAGATGAAGAAAATGACAGAGCCCCACCTTGGAGCACCGGACTGAGCTCCCAAGGTCCTGATGAGGAGCAGAAGGAGAGAGAACATGAGAAAGAAAGTCAGGACCGTGAGGGAACCTCCAGCTGGCGACAGATGGGGAAGGTGACTGAGCCCCACATTGGAGCACTGGACTGAGCTCCCAAGGTCCCGATGAGGAGCAGAAGGAGCGAGAACATGAGGGAGAAAGTCAGGAACGAGAGGGGTGCGTTCACTCATGGAGACGGTGGGACAGAACTAATGGGAGATCACCAACTCCAGTTGGAATGGGACTGATGGATCATGCGACCAAACCCGTCTCTCTGAGTGTGGCCAACAGCGGGGGCTGACTGAGAAGCAAAGGACAATGGCTCTGGGCTCTGATTGTTCTTCATGGACGGGCTCTGTGGGAGCCTTCTCAGCTTGGTCGATCATCTTCCTGGACCTGGGGGGAGTTGGGAGGACCTTGGTCTTAGCATAGAGTGGGGAACCCTGATGGCTCCTTGGCCTTGAGAGGGAGGGAGGGGAGGTATGGGTGGAGGGGAGGGGAGGGAAGGGGGAGAAGGAGGGGAGAGAAAGGGGAGAAGGAGGGGAGGGAGGGGGGAGGAGGAGGGAAGGAGATGGAAATTTTTAAATATAAAAAAAAAATAAACCATGAGAAAAAAAAAAAACAACTTATAAAAAAAAAATTTCTCAATTAAGCATTCATTCGTGATCCATAATGACTTATTGCTATGAATAGTAAGGGGTTTTATGAATATAAAAATATTTCTAAATCAATTTCCAAAATATTTAGGACAACTCTCACCTTTAGTTCTAGTGGATCCTAGAGAAGTCACGCAGAAAGTAGTGTATGACAAAGGCAAGTTCTACCTATGACATAATGGCAGTTCACATAAATATGCACACAGGTTATCATCTGTCAGTACACACAGCACAATCAAATGTACTGAATGCAAATGCAAAACAAAACTGACCACTCACAGTGCATATTCTACTTAGGCAAACACCACAAAGCATTTACAAAAGGATCAATAAACATATTAGTTGCCAATATTTCTTTTAAATAGTATTACATTCTTCCTTTCTTCCCAACAAGTTGTTGAAGGATAGCTTGCTTCTTCCCCTTTTCTCTCTGAAATCATTCTGGAATTATGACCATGGTGTCTTCATAACTTCGCATTTACAATGTCTAGTCCTTGCCTTGGGCTGTCCTCTACAGATGAATAGTCGAAGGTTGGCATTATGCACATCTGTAGTGAGTTCCACCACAGAACTCTACATAGCTGAGAGCACAGAAGGTCCCAAACACGAACAGATGTCAAGTGATGGCCATTCACTACTAATCATTTACTAGGAGCTTGGAAAACTGTATAAACAATGCATTTATTCTGTATAAAAGATCACTTTTAATACAGGGTAGGCTCTCTTTAAGTACTATTTTGCCAGAGTCTGATCACTTTCAGGTCATAGGGAAGCACACATAAACATCTACATGTATATATTTTAAGCAATCAAATGTGGTTAAAAGAAAATGGTCAATTGTGACATTAGGATCTGATCTTATAACTGATTTTAATATTCTCCAGAAAAGGTATATCAATCCCATCATGGAAAACTTCTGCTATAGCATCTGTGAAAGGCAGACCAGATGCAAAAAAATAGCAGCAGAGCTGTGTAGAACTAGACCTTAGGAAGGACATTCTGCTATTAAGAGAGTAAGACACTGAACATCTTTAAGAACTTATAACTGGTCCTATCTTGGATGAGGTCTCTGAGGAAGAAGTAGCAGTGCTGTGCCCCAAGCTCCTTAGACAGGGAACATGTTAATAATGCTGAAATCTCCTGTTTTGATAAATAACTACCAATCAATTTGCTCCTGGACATCTGTTGGGACCCTCAGGTGTCTTAGGAAATCATACAATCTAGTCTGAGAATTGGAAGATGGCAGGAATCCTGATATAGAACAGGCCTACTGCCTTTGGGCCTTCTCCAGTCTCTAAGATTGGTGCACTTGACTCCTAAGACACTATAACCACTGGCTCTTCAACTCTTCTCTAGTGTCAGGGACAAGCCTCAGAAACCAGGCACTCACTTGATGACACCTGACAACTCTGTAAACAAAAATTTCCACAATAGTCTACATTATTGTGGCAACTTGTACCAAAAACTGTGTGTGCATGTGTGTGTGCATGTGTGTGTGTGTGTGTGTGTGTGTGTATGTGTGTGTGAGTGAGTGAGTGTGTGTGCGTGTGTATGTAAAATCCTTGTCCAGGCACCTTGTTAATCTTCTCTGTATCATTCCAACTTTAATATATTTGCTGTTGAAGTGAGCACTGCAGAAAATAAACAATTGATGAATGAATTTAGAAGGATACTGAACTAGGATAAATGAAAGAATGCATGAAACAATAAAGGAAATCAAAAGGAAGGGTGGTGTGAGGGAATGGCTGAATGGGAAAAACAATGAAAACAATGATGAGTTAGGACTGAGAGCAGAGACTTCCGAGTGATTCCAAAGGAGTGGGCCTCAATTCTGGGGTGAAATTGACACTTGGGGCAGGTCTGTGGGGATGCCCAAAGTCAGGTTGCCATGTCTCAGGCCTCTGGATGGGGAGAGTTGAAATACTGGACTAGAGACAGTGCAGCTACCCAAGCATCACTGGCAGTAGACTTCTCTTGCTTCTTTTCTGCCTCTTTATTTTCATAGCCTGTTTTGCCATGTTGATTCACAATCCCAGAAAAGCATACAACACATCTAAGAGTCAGTGCCTACTCTGTCCCGAGCAACAAGGAGAAGCGCATGTGTTTCAGAGGGAAGGAGTTAAAAGTGGCTGGCAACAGCCAGTGTGACTCCAGCATAGAGTTACTGAGCTGTTTGCCTTTCCTTACAGGAGTACCGGGCTGAGGACCTTGCACAGTGAACACCTACAACCCCGGATCCATCCAAGGTGGACCTATACGGAACATGAGGATATGAAAGATACAGAAAGAGGCAGACAGACTCCACCTGTGCCTCTTACTCTCACTGCATCCTTGCCTAGATCTGGAGACTCTAGGTGGATGATCTTGAGCTGGCTCCTGGGACTCAATAGTTTGCCTTAATCATTAATCTGAACCGTGATCTATTCATACAGCTCCTTAAGTGGAACTGATAGATACTGGCTGTGTCACACTTCCTTGTAGCTGTTATCTACCATCAAAACTCTACGTAAACTAACACTATTATTATCAGCTAGACAGTATAGCGAGGGAAGAAATCATCTTCAAAATAATCCTTAGTTAAAAGTTCCCAGTCAGATGAGATTGAAGAGTCAATAATAGAATATAGAAACATATGGTGCATTCCAGAAATATAGAAATATAAAACTGTAAGCCTAAACACATTTTGGAAGAAAAAATAAATAAAGCTTGCAATTACTGTTAACCTTTAACAACCACTTTCTCTCTTGAGCACAGACATCCTGGCAGCCACTGTGCACAGAAGTAAACTTTTAACAATTGTCTCCTGCCTCCCAGCTTCCCAGCTAGGCAGGTACTGCAGACAAAGGTTAGCTTCTAACTATCGCCTCTATGGGACTCTCTTGTATTCCCTTAATTTTTAACTATCCTGTTGGGGCAGCTGACCACTCCCTTGTTTGAGGGGCGTGGCTTACCCAGGGGCAGAGGATACCTTTAAAAGAACCGGGTTTGGGGTAGGCTGGCCCCTTTTTTTTCCCTTTCCTCTTGGTTCGTGTAAGTTTATCCCATTTTTCTCCCTTTCTTAAAACTTATTTATTCTAAAAGGACTATTTTTGGTTATTTCCTAATTCCTCTGACCGCCTTTACACTTGGCGCCCTCCACGTGGGGACCCCCTTTTTTCCTTAGAACCCCAAGGGCAGTAGCTGCCGGGGACCACTCTTACCCCACAGTCTGTGGTGGTAGGCAGATTTCTACTCACAATTCGAAGGCGGGCTGACCCGGCTCAATTTTAATTCAGCGGATTGAGGCAAGCCACACACCCCTTTTTATTCCCACACCTCCATACGGAGACTGCCCGTGGCCGAACGCTGTGGCCTCCTCCGCTGCCACTGCCTGGCCTGCCGCTCTGCTCCACCCAGGAGCTGTTTGCCTGTGCTTGCTTAGGCTGAGGACACAGCCCCTCTGATTTCTCCAAACCTGTTCAGAGCCCGGCCCCGCGATATCACTGTGTGCCAGTCCAGAGCCCCAGGCCACCCCCCACCGCCCGTTTCATAGATTGTAGAAAGCACCCGCTTAAGCGCAATTCCCATCACTGTGGCCCCGATTTGCATCCCTGTGCACCATCCAAAGCTGCCACTCGCTTTGCCGTGATCCCGGACGCCATCTTTGATTTCCCAGCCACGTGGATACAGGTGCACCCCGCCATCTACTGGCAGACAACGGTCATTACAGGTAATTTTTCTTTCAATTGAAATTAATAATCTGATTGAAAATGACTGATAATATCAATGTTGACAGATTTATAGTTTGTTTAATTACACAATGACTGAATTTTGGAGCGATGCAGATGTGGTTTCCTTTGGCTGGATATCTACAGGGCTTGGTATCTTCTTTATTTTTATTTTTTTCATTACAACGTGGTTGGACAATAGAAAATTGATAGAGTCCTTACAGGCAGAAGTTAAAAAATTAAAGAAGGACACGACTGGTTTGGGAAACAACTTCCGCCACACCAATAAACAGTTTGACGTTTTCGAGGAGAAGTTTGAAGTTCTCGAGGAAAGGAATAATAGATCCTCCTCTGAGATGGCTTTGTCAATTGAGAAAAATATGCAGGAGATTTGTAAATGGTTTGAAGTTCTCGAGGAGAAGTTTGAAGTTCATGAGGAAAGGAATAATAGTTCTTTCTCTGAGATGGCTTTATCATTTGAGAAAAAAGTGCAGGATATGGAGGCAGGAACAGCTGATTTGAATCATAAATTGCAGTCCCTGTCTGTAGGAACTGAAACATTATCTGAGAAGATCCGAACCGTTGAATGTATTAGCAAGACTTTATCAAAGAGCTATGAAAGATTACTAGACAGAATTTCAATACAAGATGGCACCATTCATGCCATGAAAATTCTGTCCAAGGATGAGACATTATCGGTGTTGGACAAACTTCATATCTTTGAATCTCTATGAAAGCCTTGGAACATAATACTGGGCAAGAGATTCCGGCATTGCAGAAGGCAATGGTAAACAGATTTAAAAAGATTGAGGAAATTATAGACTCTGATGAACAGGAGCAAATGGTACAAAAGAAAATCTGTACCGGCAAACGTACTGGCAAATGCCGGCAGTACCGGCGGTTGTAGGGGTTAGGGAATAACCACGATAGTCCTTTTATAATTAATCAGTTTTAATACAAGGGGAAATAAGGGAACTTACAGAACCAAGGGTCCAGTGGAGCAGAAGGTACGCGGGGGAGAGCAAAAACGGGGCTCCTTCCGGTGCCCCGATCCTATTTAAAGGTATCCTACTTCCCTGGGGCAGCCACGCCCCTGAACACAGGGATTGGGCCAGCTGCCCCAACATCTCCCCCTTTTGTCTAAATAAGACAGATTCAGAAACCAAATACAACTATATACAACGGGAACAGATCATATAAAATTACAAGAAGTAAACAATATCAGGCGAGGAGTATATAACAAAAAAAAATTTTCTAATCACTCTACTTTGGGAAGTCTAAATAATCTAGAAGGTAGCTACCATTATCTAATCTTCAACCCCATCAAAGATCTGAGAAGGAGAGTAAAATTACCAAAGCAACCAGGAAGCACAAACGAGAAACTTCCAAAATGTGCAACAGAAGACAGACAATTGACTACCTGGGCAACCACACGAAGTCTTGATAGCAATGTTGAGGCAACCAACTTTGGCTGAGGCCTGAAAAAACCTGACATACCATTATACAATGGAAAGGAACCTTTAGTAGAACTATCCTATCCTGTCTTGGCAAGATAAGACAATTCTGTTTTATCCACTTATGGATATTTCGTACTTTAGTCAGTAATGGAGGTATGGGCTTTTCTTTGCCCCAAGGCCAGTTCTGCCAAGTAGAAGACAAACTCCCAGTGGAGTGTCTTTGGTGCTCAACGTTCTCTCGGGAGTAGAGCATTGTTGCCAGGAGTGATTGTGTCTCATAAATACAAAACTCTAGGTTAGATTAAAGGCCATGTTCTACAGCTCTTCAAAGAGGTCGAAGATTATGCTATCTATACTAAATACAACCTCTATGTGTCTAAAAAACCTGATTGTCCTAAATATAAATATGACCAACATATGATTCTCAACACTTATGTAACTGTATGACTAATAGAATAGACAACTGTACAATAAATGAAGACAATGATTTCCAAATGTAAACAGGGTCATTACATAAATAATATCTGAGGTAGAAATGTACATTGCAATATAGTAAACAATGTCAATATAACAATTGTTTCAAACAGAGGTAGTATCATACTCTCATACAATGTTCAATATATCAATATACAAAAATCAACACTCATATAGTTTTCAAAAAGCAATAACTCAAAGAAAATCAATTATTCCTTCAGATCACCAGTTAATCCCTCCCCCCTTTTTTTCATAAATATATATATATATATACATAATTTATACCCCTGAGTCCATATAAAGCCTTCCACAACCCGACAACCCTATACCAGCCACCAATTAGTGTCCCTAAACCTGAGGGTAAACTTTGTTGGGAGGAGGGGCGTCGTCATCTAAGATTGCTTCCAGCTGACATAGGGGCGACTTTTCTTCTCAGGGGTTCCTGTGAAAGCAAATGATGGTAGAATACCCAGGGTAACATTTCATCTAGGAAAAATGTGTCCAGCCTCTGAATTTTTTTAGAAAATGAGGCCAGAATGTTGTCAAAAATGTGCACCATTCAAAAGTGTTCTGTGCAATTGGTACCAAAAAACAGGCCAAATATTAGCGCTACAAAAACATGACGTCATAATAACCAGTTGGAGTTGATGTCGCAGGGCCCCGTCTTCATCCTGGAAACTGCAAAGATTACTGAAGAAAAAATTTTGTCGTTTGTTGCGAGAGAGATAAGCACTATCTACAAAGACACATACAGACGTATATGTGCATATCTTCAATGAAAGGTGCATTAAAGACAACCATAGATATGAATGAAGGCAAAGAAGGCAAATATATAGGTGCCATTATTAACATTATTGTTATTAATGTTCTGTCTCATAATTTGACTCCTAACCTGAGACAGAAACTCTGAGAAATCTCTTATAAACAAGCTTGGAATTGGAGAGGGACTGGGCCAGAGTCCAACTCCAAGAAACCAGCTCTAAATATCTATGAAGAAATGCATATTGACACAAAATATGTGGTGGTGCACGCCGGTAGGATTTGCTGAGGGAGGCAGAGGCAGGAGGATCACGAGTTCGAGGCCAGCCTGGGCTACACATTAAAAAATTGTTTTTTATACTCACAGAGCTTACCCAATGTTAATGCTGATCCTTGTTGGGTTGTAATTGGTTCCAACCCATCAATATTCAAGGTATCCAGGGTCCCTCAGGTCCTTTGAAGGTGAGCATCTTCCTGTGGAGACAAGAAAAGAACCCTGCCCCCAAGCTATAGGTCTCTTACCATCAGTATGTTTACCATCCTTGTGCATGAATTGTTATTTTTCTTTTCCAAGGGGCTTCTCCTCTTCAAACCAAACCTTTATTAACTTTGATGGTATCCACGATTTTTCTTCTCCTGTGGAGACAAGAGCAAAACCCCTTCCCCAACGTAGCACATCCCCTGGCTTCCATTGTGAGGTTAGCACATCCTTGAAATAAACTGGTTGATTTAATTCAACAGACTTTTCCATTATCCAATGCCTTTCTGCAGCCGTTGTCCCTTTCTCATTAGCGTTGAGAAAATTCAAGGTTAGCAAAGCATTATGTTATCTATTTCTGGGGGTATTTTCCACCCCCTTTTGTTTGTTCAACATATCCTTTATAGTCCTATTTGATCTTTCAATGACTGCTTGACCTGTAGGATTGTAGGGTATGCCTGTAACATGCTTAATATTGTAATAGGCAAAAATCCGTTTCATTTTTCTAGAGACATAAGCTGGACCATTATCCGTCTTTATTTGTGTAGGTATACCCATGATGGCCATAACTTCTAATAAGTGAGTGATTACTGAATCGGCCTTTTCTGAGCTTAAAGCAGTTGCCCATTGGAATCCTGAATAAGTGTCAATGGTATGGTGTACATATTTTAATTTTCCAAATTCTGCAAAATGGAACACATCCATCTGCCAGATTTCATTCCTTTTGGTGCCCTTTGGATTAGCCCCTGCAGGCAGTGGTGTTTGGTTATAGAAAGAGCAAGTAGGGCATTTCTTTACAATCTCCTTAGCTTGTTGCCATGTAATAGAAAACTCTTTCTTCAAGCCTTTGCTATTGACATGATGCTTTTCATGAAATTCGGAAGCCTGCAGCACACTACCAATCAATAACTGATCAGTATCTGCATTGCCACGTGCTAAAGGACCTGGCAGACCCGTATGGGATCGGATGTGTGTTATATACATAGGGCAAAGTCTGTGCCTGATCATTTCTTGTACCTGGATAAACAATGAGGTTAGTTCAGTATCATCAGGTATGAATTCGGCAGTTTCAATATGTAAGATAACTCTTTCTGCATATTGTGAGTCAGTAATAATGTTAAGAGGTTCCTTAAAATCCCTTAGCACCATAAGAATGGCAAATAACTCTGCCTTTTGGACAGAATCGTAAGGACTTTGTTCCACCTTACTCAAGTCTTCTGATTTGTAGCCTGCCTTCCCTGATTTATTAGCATCAGTATAAAACGTGCGGGCTCCAGTTACTGGAGCATCACGGACAATTCGAGGAAGAATCCAAGAAGTTCTCTTTATAAAGTTAAGCCTTTTGCTTTTTGGATAGTTGTTATTAATTTCTCCTAAAAAGTTAGCACAAGCTCTTTGCCATGGTTCATTATCTTCCCACAATTTTCGTATCTCATCAGCGGTGAAAGGCACTATGATTTCTGCTGGGTCTATGCCTGCTAGTTGACGAAGTCTCAATTTGCCTTTTATGATTAGTTCAGAAACCTTTTCCACATAGGTTTTCAATTTCTTACTTGGCTTATGAGGTAGAAAGATCCACTCTAAGATAATATCATCTCTTTGCATTAAAATTCCTGTAGGAGAAATTTTTGAAGGCAATATGACGAGAATACAACTGAGTTCTGGATTCACCCTATCCACATATGCTTCTTGCAATCTTTCTTCAACCATTGTCAGTTCTTTTTCTGCTTCGGCTGTTAATACTCTGGGACTGTTTAGGTCTCTTTCCCCATCTAAGGTTTTGTTTAAGTGAATTATCATATCAGGTGTTATCCCAACAGCCGGTCGAAGGCTGGAAATGTCTCCCAACAACCTTTGCAAGTCATTAAGAGTTTGCAGTTGATCTCTTCTAATTTGTGCCTTTTGTGTCTTAATTTTTTGCAAACCTATTCTATAACCTAGATAATCAACAGAATCTCCTCTCTGAATTTTTTCAGGAGCAATCTGTAATCCCCATTTAGGTAGAACTATTTTTACCTCTTCAAACAGTCTCTCTAAGGTATCCACGTTTGAATCAGACAATAAGATGTCATCTATATAATGGTAAACAATGGATTTGGGAAACATCTTGCGTATTATTTGTAATGGTTGATTCACAAAGTATTGGCACAGGGTAGGGGAGTTCAACATGCCCTGTGGGAGGATGGTCCACTGGTATCTCTTGGTAGGTTGAGAGTTATTATAAGTAGGCACAGTGAAGGCAAACTTTTCTCTATCTTTTTCTTGTAAAGGTATGGTGAAGAAACAGTCCTTCAAATCAATAACTATGAGAGGCCATCCTTTTGGTAATAAAGAAGGCAAAGGAAGTCCAGATTGCAGAGAGCCCATAGGTTGAATAATCCTGTTTATAGCTCTGAGATCCGTCACCATTCTCCATTTACCAGATTTTTTTCTTAACCACAAATACAGGAGAATTCCAAGGGCTGGTAGATTCTTCTATATGTTGAGCATCCAATTGCTCTTGTACTAGCTGTACTAAAGCTTGCAACTTTTCCTCAGATAAAGGCCATTGTTTTGTCCATATCGGTTTCTCAGTCAACCATTTTAGAGGTAGGGCCATTGGTGATTCTGGAGGGGCATCCATTGGTTTGTGTTTTTGTACAGCCCGAATGGCTGGTTTTCGCCATCTGTAATACCTTTTGATGTTTTCCTCAGAAATATATGCTCTAGAGGCAGCAGGAATGTTAATTTGAGTATTCCATTGCTGCAATAGGTCACGACCCCATAAATTTACTGCAATATTAGCTACATATGGCGTTAATTTTCCTATTTGTCCCTCAGGACCGATGCATTCGACCCATCTCGTGCTTTGCCTTACTCGAGATAGGGTCCCAATTCCCAAAAGTCGAACATTTACATCCTGTAGTGGCCAATACGGATGCCAAGATTCTGGAGTAATGATACTAACATCTGCTCCTGTGTCCAGCAGGCCAGTAATGAAAATGCCATTTACACACACTCTTAACTTCGGTCTTTGATCACTTATAGAAGTTTGCCAAAATACACTTAATTCATCTTTTGGGCTGTTTTTGCTTTTAACAGCAGCCATGGGGCTTTCTAATTGTTCTGACAAGGCATGTTCTCTGTAGTAACGGGAAATGACTGGACCACATTCGCCAAGGGGGCCTACGAGAGGCCCCCCATTGCATTTCCCGCTTGCAGTGGATTTCCTTGCCTATCTCTTGACGATCTGCATTCATTGGTCCAATGTCTACCTTTTCCACATCTCCTACATAAACCTGAAGGCTGAGGCCTCCTATTCCTGTTATTCCTGGAAGAGGCGTTATTATTATTATTTCTGGAAATCCTTTGTATGCAATTCCGTTTCATATGACCCATTCTGCCACAATTAAAACATTTGGTATTTTGATGTCTTCTTTTACCATTGGCAATTGCTTCTTCCACCCATGCCTCTGTGCCATAGTCAAATGATTCAACATTCATTGTATGCAAGACCCATTCATCAAAAGGTGCTGATCTGATCTTTAGAGGCGTCAAAACCCTTTTGCACTCTACATTGGCATTCTCATAAGCCAAGGACTCAATTATTACCTGCCTTGCTTCTGGGTCAGATATCCCTATTTGTACAGCTTTAGTTAGTCTATGTAAAAAGTCAACAAATGGTTCTCTCTGACCCTGTTTAACTCTGATATATGATTCCGTTCTCTGTCTTGGGTCTTGAACCCTGTCCCAAGCCTTCAAGGCTGCGGTAGTACATATGGATAGAGTGTGTTCATCATAATTAGCTTGTTCTAGAGGATCAGAATAAAGTCCTTCACCCATAATTTGATCTAGGGTAATGTCAACTCCCTTTGATCTTTCCTGCTGTTCTAAAAGCCTAGCCTCTTGTCTGTACATGCACCTCCAGCTCAATTGATGTCCGTTCTCTAAAACAGCTGAGACTAGGTCCAACCAGTCCCTAGGGGTGGGGTTAATTGTAATGGACCAAGACTTTAGCATCTCCTTAACAAAGGAGCTATGCATCCCAAAATTCATAACAGCTTGTTTAATTTCTTTCAGATCATTCATACGGATGGGTTCCCATGTATATTCCTTGGTGATCTTAGGGTTTTTAGAACCAGTCACCTTTTCTGTAGTTATCACTGGGAAAATAGGTAGAGTCCTATTGAAGCTATCCCCGAGAGTTCTATTTATCGATGGGGTTGGGACTTTCTTTTGTACTATTTGCTCCTGTTCATGAGAGTCCATAATTTCCTCGATCTTTTCAAATCTATTTACCATTGCCTTCTGCAATGCCTCAATCTCTTGCCCAGTATTATGTTCCAAGGCTTTCATAGAGGATTCAAAGGTATGAAGTTTGTCCAACACTGATAACGTCTCATCCTTGGACAGAATTTTTATGGCATGAATGGTGCCATCTTGTATTGAAATTCTGTCCAGCAATCTTTCATAGCTCTTTGATAAAGTCTTGTTAATACATTCAACGGTTCGAATCTTCTCAGATAATGTTTCAGTTTCTACCGACAGGGATTGTAACTTATGATTCAAATTCTCATGTAGTGTTTCAGTTCTTACCGACAGGGATTGTAACTTATGATTCAGATCCGCTGTTCCTGCCTCCATACCTTGCATTTTCCTCTCAAGTGATAAAGCCATCTCAGAGAGAGATTTGTTATTCCTTTCCTCATGAGATTCAAACTTCTCCTCGAAAGTTCCAAATTTCTCAAGTAACAAAGCCATCTCAGAGGAAAGTCTATTATTCCTTTCCTCGAGAGCTGCAAATGTCTTTTCAAGCTGTTTATTAGTGTTTTCCAAACCAGTTATGTCCTTGTTTAGTTTTTTAGCTCCTGCCTGTAAGGACTCTATCTCTTTTTTATCTTCCAACCACGTTGTAATGGAAAAATAAAAATAAAGAAGATACCAAGCCCTGTAAATATCCAGCCAAAGGAAACCACATCTGTATCGCTCAAAAATTCGGTTATCGTGTAATTAAACAAATTATAGAATCCTTTAATAGTGATATTATCAGTCATTTTTAATCTTAATGCTTAAATCCAATCAAATGAAAAAATTACCTGTAATTACTGTTGTCTGCCACTAGATGGCGCAGTGCACCTAGTTTCACGTGTTTTTGGGAAACCAAAGATGGTGTCCTGCGTAGAGTTCAAGGCGGCGATGTTTCGCTAGCCTGAAATCAACATTGAACCTCTGCAAAAGCTGCACAAATAGCTGGCGGGCGAGTGGGTAGCGATCCGCTAGCTTAATATCAACTTCGGTTCCCTGCAAGAACTTCACAAACGATTTGGCGTGCGACCGGGCGCCCTGCGGGTGGGAGGGAGGGGGAACGCGCGCCGCGGGGCCGGAGCGAGCCGTGGTTTTGTCTGGTCCCGCGGTGCGGAGCGGTCCGAGAGGTGGTCTGGGCACACACGGGCAAACAGCTCCTGGGCAGGGCAGTGCAGCAGACCGGGCGCGCAGTAGGGGATACTGCTTCGTTCGGCCGCAGGCTGTCTCCCTATGGAGACCAGGAAATAATAAAGAAGAGTGTGAGCTCTGGCTCAATCAGTTGAATTAGAATTAGGGCGGTTCAGCCCACCTGTGAATAGCGAGCAGACCGCAGCAGACTTACTGCCCCCGGGATTCTGCCCCACGTAAGGTTTTTAAGTGGATTTAGTCACCACGTTGGAGCGCCAAATGTACCGACAAACGTAAATGCCGGCGGTACCGGGTTGTAGGGGTTAGGGAATAACCACGATAGTCCTTTTATAATTAATCAGTTTTAATACAAGGGGAAATAAGGGAACTTACAGAACCAAGGGTCCAGCGGAGCAGAAGGTACGCGGGGGAGAGCAAAAACGGGGCTCCTTCTGGTGCCCCGATACTATTTAAAGGTATCCTACTTCCCTGGGGCAGCCACGCCCCTGAATGCAGGGATTGGGCCAGCTGCCCCAACAAAAATCTTCACCCCATCAGTGAATAGAACTCTCTGCGATAGTTTTCACAAGACTTTGCCTGTTTTTCTGGTAATAACAACAGAGAAGGTGACTGGTTCTAAAAACCCTAAGGTCACCAAGGAATATATATGGGAACCCATCCGTATGAATGATCTGAAGAAATTAAACAAGCTGTTATGAATTTTTGGATACATAGCTCCTTTGTTAAGGAGATGCTAAAATTGTGGTCAATCAGTATGAGACCCACCTCAAGGGACTGGATTGATTTGGTATCGGCGGTTCTAGAGAGCGGATCTCAATTAAACTGGAAGTATATGTTCAGACAAGGGGCTAGACTTTTAGAACAGCAAGAAAGATCGAAGGGAGTTGACATTACCCTAGATCAAATTCTGGGTGAACAACAGATGGAAGCAGAGGCAGAGAACCACATCAGAGCAGTGAACTGAGCTCCCAAGGTCCCATTGAAGAGCGGAAGGAGTGAGAGTTTGAGAGAAAGTTAGGACCATGAAGTGTTCACCCACTGAAACAGTTTGCCTGTGCTAATGGGAGCTCACTAACTCCAACTGGACTGGGAGTGAATGAGCATGGGATCAAACAAGTCCTTCTGAATGTGGTTGACAGTTGGGGCAGACTGAGGGGCCACTGGGATTTGTCTCTACTGCATGGACTGGCTTCTTGGAATGCTATTCTCTAGATCTTCTCCTTCTCCTCCCCACTCCTTCTTCCTTCCCTTTTCCTCTCCCCCCACTTCCAATTTTCTCAGGAGATCTTGTCTGCTACCCCTTTCCAGGAGGATCATGTATGTCTAGCTTTAGGGTCCTCCTTTGTCACCTATTTCTTCTGGGATCATGGACTATAGGCTGGTTATCCTTTGCTTTACATCTAATATCCATTTATGAGTGAGTAAATACCATGTTTGTCTATCTGGCTTTGGGTTACCTCACTCAGGATGGTTTTTTTCCAGGTCCATCTATTTGAATGCAAATTTCAAGATGTCATTGTTTTTTACCACTGAGTAGTATTTCTTTGTGTAAATGTATCACATTTGCTTTATCTGTTCTTCAGTTGAGGGGCATTTAGGTTGTTTTCAGTTCTAGCTATTGTTGGGGCAGCTGGCCCAATCCCTGCGTTCAGGGGCGTGGCTGCTCCAGCGGGGTAGCCATGCCCCTTAAATAGGATTGGGGAGCCGGAAGGCTCCCCGTTCGTTTGCCCCGCGCTCACTCCGCTGGACCCTTGGTTCTGTAAGTTCCCTTATCTCCCTTTGTATTAAACTTGAATAATTATAAAAGGACTATTTTTGGTTATTTCCAATCTTCACCGCATCATCTGGCGCTCCAACGTGGTGCTAAATCCACTTAAAAACCTCGTGGGTCAAACCGCGACTCTCTTTGGCCCCGCGGCCCTGCCGGAGCCCGCGCTCCCCCCTCCCTCCCAGACAAAACCGCGCCTGAAACCAGGCCTGCTGCCCGGGAGCTGTTTGCCCGGTCTCACGGGCTGCTCCGCGCGCTGCGGGCGGGTGGAGCCGGCTCAACTTTAATTAAGCTGATTGAGCCGGAGAACGCATTTTTTTTTAATTATTATTATTCCCACGCCTCCATTCGGAGCAACGCAGTATCCTTTACTGTGCCGGGCCGGCTGCTTTGCTCGGCCCAGAAGCTGTTTGCCCGGCCTCACTGGTCGCTCCGCTCCGCGCAGCGGGGACCAGAAACCGCAGCTCCCTCCTGCGCTTAGCGTGCGTCCCAGTAGCCAGGTACAGACACCCGCCATTGAGAGCCGTCCGCGGGCGCCCGCGAGCGATCCGCCCCCTCGGCTTCCCTCGGCTCTGCGCCCCGCGCCGCGCGCCGCTCTCGCGCCCCGCCGCACTCCCCCTCCCCACACCTCAGGGCCAAGTCGCCCGCCAAATCGTTTGTGAAGTTCTTGCAGGGAACCGAAGCCCCGCCCCGCCACTTCGCCGCTGCTTCCACAGCTACGGTGCTCTGCGCGGAACGCCATCTTTGGTTTCCTACAACACGTGAAACTCGGGGCCCTACGCCATCTAGTGGCAGACAACGGTAATTACAGGTAATTTTTCATTTGATTAAAAATCAACCGTTCGGATTGACAATGTCCGACAATATCACTATTAACGGATTCTATAATTTGTTCAACTACACGATGACTGAATTTTTGAGCGATACAGATGTGGTTTCCCTTGGCTGGATATTTACAGGGTTTGGTATCTTCTTTATTTTTGTTTGTTTCATTAAAACGTGGTTGGAAAATAAAAAGGAGATAGAGTCCTTACAGGCAGGAGCTAAAAAACTAAACAAGGACATAAATGGTTTGGAAAACACTAATAAACAGCTTGAAAAGATGGTTGCAGCTCTCGAGGAAAGGGATAAGAGACTTTCCTCTGAGATGGCTTTGTTACTTGAGAAATTTGGAACTTTCGAGGAGAAGTTTGAATTTCATGAGGAAAGGAATAACAGATCTCTCTCTGAGATGACTTTATCGCTTGAGAGAAAAATGCAAGGTATGGAGTCAGGAACAACGGATCTGAATCATAAGTTACAATCTCTGTCGGTAGGAACTGAAACATTATCTGAGGAGATTCGAACCGTTAAATGTATTAACAAGACTTTATCAAAGAGCTATGAAAGATTGCTGGACAGAATTTCAATACAAGATGGCACCATTCATGCCATGAAAATTCTGTCCAAGGATGAGACGTTATCGGTATTGGACAAACTTCATACCCTTGAATCCTCTATGAAAGCCTTGGAACATAATACTGGGCAAGAGATTGAGGCATTGCAGAAGGCAATGGTAAATAGATTTGAAAAGATCGAGGAACTTATGGACTCTCATGAACAGGAGCGAATAGTACAAAAGAAAGTCCCAACCCCATCGAATAGAACTCTCCGGGATAGCTTCAATAGAACTCTACCTATTTTCCCAGTAATAACTACAGAAAAGGTGACTGGTTCTAAAAACCCTAAGATCACCAAGGAATATACATGGGAACCTATCCGTATGAATGATCTGAAAGAAATTAAACAAGCTGTTATGAATTTTGGGATGCATAGCTCCTTTGTTAAGGAGATGCTAAAGTCTTGGTCCCTTACAATTAACCCAACCCCTAGGGACTGGTTGGACCTAGTCTCAGCTGTGTTAGAGAACGGTCATCAGTTGAGCTGGAAGTGCATGTTTAGACAAGAGGCCAGGCTTTTAGAACAGCAGGAAAGATCAAAGGGAGTTGACATCACCCTAGATCAAATTATGGGTGAAGGACTTTATTCTGATCCTCTAGAACAAGCTAATTATGATGAACACACTCTATCCATATGTACTACCGCAGCCTTGAAGGCTTGGGACAGGGTTCAAGACCCAAGACAGAGAACGGAATCATATATCAGAGTTAAACAAGATCCGAGAGAACCATTTGTGGACTTTTTACATAGACTAACTAAAGCTGTACACATAGGGATATCTGACCCAGAGGCAAGGCAGGTAATAATTGAGTCCTTGGCTTATGAGAATGCCAATGTAGAGTGCAAAAGGGTATTGACGCCCCTAAAGATCAGATCAGCACCCCTGGAGGAATGGGTCTTACATACAATGAATATTGAATCGAATGAGCTTCACGCCCATCACGCCCATCACGCCCATCACGCCGATAAGTGGGTAGAAGATGCCATTGCCAACGGTACAAGAAGATATCAGAATACCAAATGTTTTAATTGTGGCAGAATAGGACATATGAAACGGAATTGCAGACAAAGGACTTACAGAAATAATAATAATAATAATGCCTTTGCCAGGAATAACAGGAATAGAAGGCCTCAGCCTTCAGGGTTATGTAGGAGATGTGGGAAAGGCAGACATTGGGACAGCGAATGCAAATCATCAAGAGATAGGCAAGGAAATCCGTTGCAGGCGGGAAACGCCATGGGGGGCCTCTCGCAGGCCCCCATGGCGAATGTGGTCCAGTCATTTCCCGTTACAACGGAGAACATGCCTTGTCAGGACAATTAGAAATCCCCATGTCTGCTGTTGGAAGCGAAAATAGCCCAAGAGATGAATTACGTGTATTTTGGCAAACTTCTATAAGTGATCAAAGACCAAAGTTAAGAGTGTGTGTAAATGGCATTTTCATTACTGGCCTGCTGGACACAGGAGCGGATGTTAGTATCATTACTCCAGAATCTTGGCATCCGTATTGGCCACTACAGGATGTAAATGTTCGACTTTTGGGAATTGGGACCCTATCTCGAATAAGGCAAAGCACTAGATGGGTCGAATGCATCGGTCCTGAGGGACAGATAGGAAAATTAAGGCCATATGTAGCTAATATTGCAGTAAATTTATGGGGTCGTGACCTATTGCAGCAATGGAATACTCAAATTAACATTCCTGCTGCCTCTAGAGCATATATTTCTGAGGAAAACATCAAAAGGTATTACAGATGGCGAAAACCAGCCATTCGGGCTGTACAAGAACACAAACCAATGGATGCCCCTCCAGAACCACCAACGGCCCTACCTCTAAAATGGTTGACTGAGAAACCGATATGGACAAAACAATGGCCTTTATCTGAGGAAAAGTTGCAAGCTTTAGAACAGCTAGTACAAGAGCAATTGGATGCTCGACATATAGAAGAATCTACCAGCCCTTGGAATTCTCCTGTATTTGTGGTTAAGAAAAAATCTGGTAAATGGAGAATGGTGACGGATCTCAGAGCTATAAACAGGATTATTCAACCTATGGGCTCTCTGCAATCTGGACTTCCTTTGCCTTCTCTATTACCAAAAGGATGGCCTCTCATAGTTATTGATTTAAAGGACTGTCTCTTCACAATACCTTTACAAGAAAAGGATAGAGAAAAGTTTGCCTTCACTGTGCCTACTTATAATAACTCTCAACCTACCAAGAGATACCAGTGGACCGTCCTCCCACAGGGCATGTTGAACTCTCCTACCCTGTGCCAATACTTTGTGAATCAACCATTACAAATAATACGCAAGATGTTTCCCAAATCCGTTGTTTATCATTATGTCGACGACATATTATTGTCTGACTCAGACATGGATACCTTAGAGAAACTGTTTGAAGTGGTAAAAACAGTTCTACCTAAATGGGGATTACAGATTGCTCCCGAGAAAATTCAGAGAGGAGATTCTGTTGATTATCTAGGTTATAGAATAGGTTTGCAAAAAATTAAGACACAAAAGGCACAAATTAGGAGAGATCAGCTGCATACTCTTAATGACTTTCAAAGGTTGTTGGGAGACATTTCCAGCCTTCGACCGGCTGTTGGGATAACACCTGATATGATAGTTCACTTAAACAAAACCTTAGATGGAGAAAGAGACCTAAACAGTCCCAGAGAATTAACAGCTGAAGCAGAAAAAGAACTGACAATGATTGAAGAAAGATTGCAAGAAGCACATGTGGATAGGGTGAATCCAGAACTCAGTAGTATTCTCGTTATATTGCCTTCAAAAATTTCTCCTACAGGAATTCTAATGCAAAGAGATGATATTATTTTAGAGTGGCTCTTTCTACCTCATAAGCCAAGTAAGAAATTAAAAACCTATGTGGAAAAGGTTTCTGAACTAATCATAAAAGGTAAATTGAGACTTCGCCAACTAGCAGGCATAGACCCAGCAGAAATCATAGTGCCTTTCACCGCTGATGAGATACGAAAATTGTGGGAAGATAATGAACCATGGCAAAGAGCTTGTGCTAATTTTTTAGGAGAAATTAATAACAACTATCCAAAAAGCAAAAGGCTTAACTTTATAAAGAGAACTTCTTGGATTCTTCCTCGAATTGTCCGTGATGCTCCGATAACTGGAGCCCGCACGTTTTATACTGATGCTAATAAATCAGGGAAGGCAGGCTACAAATCAGAAGACTTGAGTAAGGTGGAACAAAGTCCTTATGATTCTGTCCAAAAGGCAGAGTTATTTGCCATTCTTATGGTGCTAAGGGATTTTAAGGAACCTCTTAACATTGTTACTGACTCACAATATGCAGAAAGAGTTATCTTACATATTGAAACTGCCGAATTCATACCTGATGATACTGAGCTAACCTCATTGTTTATCCAGGTACAAGAAATGATCAGGAACAGACTTTGCCCTATGTATATAACACACATCCGATCCCATACGGGTCTGCCAGGTCCTTTAGCACGTGGCAATGCAGATATTGATCAGCTATTGATTGGTAGTGTGCTGCAGGCTTCCGAATTTCATGAAAAGCATCATGTCAATAGCAAAGGCTTGAAAAAAGAGTTTTCTATTACATGGCAACAAGCTAAGGAGATTGTAAAGAAATGCCCTACTTGCTCTTTCTATAACCAAGCACCACTGCCTGCAGGGACTAATCCAAAGGGCACCAAAAGGAATGAAATTTGGCAGATGGATGTGTTCCATTTTGCAGAATTTGGAAAATTAAAATATGTACATCATACCATTGACACTTATTCAGGATTCCAATGGGCAACTGCTTTAAGCTCAGAAAAGGCCGATTCAGTAATCACTCACTTATTAGAAGTCATGGCCATCATGGGTATACCTGCGCAAATAAAGACGGATAATGGTCCAGCTTATGTCTCTAGAAAAATGAAACGGTTTTTTGCCTATTACAATATTAAGCATGTTACAGGCATACCCTACAATCCTACAGGTCAAGCAGTCATTGAAAGATCAAATAGGACGATAAAGGAAATGTTAAACAAGCAAAAGGGGGTGGAGAATACCCCCAGAAATAGATTACATAATGCTTTACTAACTTTGAATTTTCTCAACGCTAATGAAAAGGGGACAACGGCTGCAGAGAGACATTGGATAATGGAAAAGTCTGTTGAATTAAATCAACCAGTTTATTTCAAGGATGTGCTAACCTCACAATGGAAGCCAGGGGATGTGCTGCGTTGGGGAAGGGGTTTTGCTCTTGTCTCCACAGGAGAAGAAAAATCGTGGATACCATCAAAATTAATAAAGGTTCGGTTTGAAGAGGAGAACCCCCTTGGAAAAGAAAAATAACAATTCATGCACAAGGATGGTGACCATACTGATGGTAAGAAACATATAGTACGGGGGCAGGGTTTTTTTCTTATCCCCACAGGAAGACGCTCACCTTCAAAGGACCTGAGGGACCCTGCATACCTTGAATATTGATGAATTGGAACCAATTGCAACCCAACAAGGATCAGCATTAACATTGGGTAAGCTCGGTGAGTATAGAAAACAATTTTTGTATGTGTGTCAATATGCATTTCTTCATAGATATTCAGAGCTGGTTTCTTGGAGTTGGACTCTGGCCCAGTCCCTCTCCAATTCCAAGCTTGTTTATAAGAGATTTCTCAGAGTTTCTGTCTCAGGTTAGGAGTAATATTATGAGACAGAATATTAATAACAATAATGTTGATAATGGTACCAATATATTTGCCTTCTTTGCCTTCATTCATATCTATGGTTGTTTTTAATGCACCTTTCTTTGAAGATATGCACGTATACGTCTGTATGTGTCCTTGTAGATAATGCTTATCTCTCTCACAACAAACGACAAAAATTTTTTTTCTTCAGTAATCTTTGCAGTTTCCAGGATGAAGACGGGGCCCCGCAACATCAACTCCAACTAGTTATTATGACGTCATGTTTTAGTAGCGCTAATATTTGGCCTGTTTTTTGGTACCAATTGCACAGAACACTTTTGAATGGTGCACATTTTTGACAACGTTCTGGCCTCATTTTTCAAAAAAAAAAAAAAAAATTCAGAGGCTGGACACATTTTTCCTAGACGAAATGTTACCCTGGGTATTCTACCATCATTTGCTTTCACAGGAACCCCTGGGAAGAAAAGTCGCCCCTATGTCAGCTGGAAGCAATCTTGGATGACGACGCCCCCCCCCTCCCAATAAAGTTTACCCTCAGATTTAGGGACACTAATTGGTGGCTGGTATAGGGTGGTCGGGTTGTGGAAGGCTTTATATGGACTCAGGGGTATAATTTATGTGTATATCTATATGTATTAAAAAAAAAAGGGGGGGGGAGGGAGGGATTAACTGGTGATCTGAAGGAATAATTGATTTTTGTGAGTTATTGTTTTTCTTTTTTTTAAAAAAAAAACTATATGAGTGTTGATTCTTGTATATTGATATATTGAACATTATATGAGAGTATGATACCACCTCTGTTTGAAACAATTGTTATATTGACATTGTTTACTATATTGCAATGTACATCTCTACCTCTGATATTATTTATGTAATGACATTGTTTACCATATTGCACTGTACATTTCTACCTCAGATATTATTTATGTAAGGACCCTGTTTACATTTGGAAATCATTGTCTTCATTTTTTGCACAGTCGTCTATTCTATTAGTCATACAGTTACATAAGTGTTGAGAATTATATGTTGGTCATATTTATATTTAGGACAATCAGGTTTTTTAGACACATAGAGGTTGTATTTAGTATAGATAGCATAATCTTCAACCTCTTTGAAGAACTGTAGAACATGGCCTTTAATCTAACCTACAGTTTTGTATTTTTGAGACACAATCACTCCTGGCAACAATGCTCTACTCCCGAGAGAACGTTGAGCACCAAAGACACTCCACTGGGAGTTTGTCTTCTACTTGGCAGAACTGGCCTTGGGGCAAAGAAAAGCCCATACCTCCATTACTGACTAAAGTACAAAATATCCATAAGTGGATAAAACAGAATTGTCTTATCTTGCCAAGACAGGATAGGATAGTTCTACTAAAGGTTCCTTGCCATTGTATAATGGTATGTCAGGTTTTTTCAGGCCTCAGCCAAAGTTGGTTGCCTCAACATTGCTATCAAGACTTCGTGTGGTTGCCCAGGTAGTCAATTGTCTCTGTCTTCTGTTGCACATTTTGGAAGTTTCTCGTTTGTGCTTCCTGGTTGCTTTGGTAATTTTACTCTCCTTCTCAGATCTTTGATGGGGTTGAAGATTAGATAATGGTAGCTACCTTCTAGATTATTTAGACTTCTCAAAGTAGAGTGATTAGAAAAATTCTTCGTTATATACTTCTCGCCTGATATTGTTTACTTTTTGTAATTTTATATGATCAGTTCCCATTGTATATAGTTGTATTTGGTTTCTGAATCTGTCTTATTTAGACAAAAAAGGGGAGATGTTGGGGCAGCTGGCCCAATCCCTGCGTTCAGGGGCGTGGCTGCTCCAGCGGGGTAGCCATGCCCCTTAAATAGGATTGGGGAGCCGGAAGGCTCCCCGTTCGTTTGCCCCGCGCTCACTCCGCTGGACCCTTGGTTCTGTAAGTTCCCTTATCTCCCTTTGTATTAAACTTGAATAATTATAAAAGGACTATTTTTGGTTATTTCCAATCTTCGCCGCATCAAGCTATTACAAATAATACTGCTATAAATACAGTTGAGCAAATTCCTTTGTGGTACGAGTGTGCATCCTTTGGGTATATGCCCAAGAGTGGTATTGCCAGGTCTTGAGGTAGGTTGATTCCCAGTTTTCTGAGAAACCACCACACTCATTTCCAGAATGGCTGTACAAGTTTGCACTCCCACCAGCAATGGAGGAGTGTTCTCCTTACTCTGCATCCTCTCTAGCATAAGCTATCATTGGTGTTTTTGATCTTAGCCATTCTGACTGGTGTGAGATGGTAACTCAATGTCATTTTGATTTGCATTCCATGATGGGTAAAGATTTTGAGCAATTCCTAGTTTCTTTCAGCCATTTGCAATTTTTCTGTTGACAATTCTGTTTAGATTTATACCCCATTTTTTGATTGAATTGTTTGGTAATTTAATGTCTAGTTTCTTAATTTCTTTATATATTTGAAGATTAGTCCTCTGTCCAATATGGGGCTAATGAAGGTCTTTTCCCATTCTGTAGGCTGCCGTTTAATCTTAGTAATTGTGTCCTTTGCCTTACAGAAGCTTCTCAGCTTCAGGAGGTCCCATTTATTAATTGTTGCTCTCAGAATCTGCACTACTGGTGTTATATTTAGAAAGTGGTCTCCTGTACCTATGTGCTCAAATCTGTTCCCTACTTTCTCTTCAGTGAGTTCATTGTGGCTAGATTTATGTTAAGGTCTTTGATACATTTGGAATTAAGTTTTGTGCATGGGTTTAGATATGAATCTATTTGCATTCTTCTAGATATTGACATCCAGTTATGCCAGCACCATTTATTGATAAGGCTTTCTTTTTTCCATTGCATAATTTTAGCTTCTTTGTCAAAAATCCAGTCTTTACAAGTGTGTGGATTAATATCAGGGACTTCAATTTGAATCCAATGGTCCACATCTCTGTTTTATGTCAATACCAAGCTGTTTTCATTTCTGTAGCTCTATAATAGAGTTTGATGTCAGGGGTGGTGATGCTTTCCGAAGTTCCTTATTGTAGAGGATTGCTTTGTCTATTCTGGGCTTTTTTTCATTTTTTCCATATGAAGTTGAATATAGTTCTTTCGAGGTCTGTGAAGAATAGTGCTGGGATTTTGATGGGAATTGCATTGAATCTGTAGTTTGCTTTTGGTAGAATTGCCAGTTTTATTACGTTGATCCTACCTATCCAAGAGCATGAGAGAACTTTCCATTTTTAAATTATCTTCCTCAATTTCTTTCTTCAAAGAATGTAAAGTTCTTATTGAATAGGTCTTTCACTTTTTTGGTTACTGTTACCCCAAGACATTTTATGTTATTTGTGGTAATTGTAAATGTTGATGTTTCTCTAATTTTTTTCTCAGCTGCTTTATCGATGGTATACACAAGGGCTATTAATTTTTTTTTAGTTGCTCTTGTATCCTGCTGCATAACTGAAGGTGTTTATCAGCTGTAGGAGTTCACTGGTAGAATTTTTGGGGTCACTTGTGTATACTATCATATCATCTGCAAATAGCAAAAGTTTGACTTATTCCTTTCCAATTCCTATCTCTTTGATCTCCCTTTGCTGTCTTGTTGCTCTAACTAGAGCTTCAAGTACTCTATTGAATAGATACGGAGAGAGTGGACAGCCTTGTCTTGTTCCTGAGTTCTGTGGAATCACTTTCAGTTTCTCTCCATTTAACTTGATGTTGGCTGTTGGCTTGTTATATATTGCTTTTATTATATTGGGATATGTTCTTTGTATCCCTGATATCTCCAAGACCTTTGTCATGATGGGGTGTTGGATTTTGTCAAATGCTGATGAGATGATAATATGTTCTTTTCTCTTTCAGTTTATTTATATGGTGGATTACATTGAGAGATTTTAGTATGTTGAACCATCCCTGCATCTCTATCATCAAGGTAGATGAGCTTTTTTGATGTGTTTGTGAATTCAGTTTGCCAGCATTTTTTGAGCATTTTTGCATTAATGTTCATGAAACTGATTAGTCTCTAATTCTCTTTTTCAGTTGCATCATTGTGTGGTTTGGGTACCAGGGTAACTGTAGTCTTACAAAAACAGTTTGACAATAGCCCTTCTGTTTCTAGCTCTTCTTTGAAACTGTGGTAGAATTCTGAGCTGAAACCATCTGGCCCTGGGCTTTATTGGTTGGGAGACTTTTGATGACTACTTAGTTTTCCTTAGGGTTTATAGATCTATTTAAATCATTTATCTGTTCTTAATTTAATTTTTCCATGTGGTACCTATCCAGAAAATCATTCATTTCCTTATTTTCAAATTTTCTGGGGTACAGGTTTTTGAAGTATGACCTGATGATTCTCTGGATTTCCTCTGTGTCTGTTGATATGTCCCCCTTTCCGTTTCTGATTTTGTTAATTTGCATATTCTCTCTGCCTTTTGGTTAGTGTGGATAAGAGTTTGTCTATCTTGTAGATTTTCTTAAAGAACCAACTCTTTGTCTCCTTGATTATTTGTATTGCTGTCTTTGTTTCTATTTTATTTATTTCAACCCTCAATTTAATTATTTCCTGGTGTCTACTCCTCCTGGATGAGTTTGCTTTTTTGTGCTAGAGCTCTCAGATGTGCCATTAAGTCACTTATATGAGATTTCTCCAGGATCTTTATGTAGTCACTTAGTGCTATGAACTTTCCTCTTAGCACTGCTTTCAAAGTTTTGGTATTTTGTACATTTATTTTTATTGATTTCTAGGAAGTCCTTAATTTCTTTATTTTTTCCTTGACACAGAGGTGATTCAGTTGGATATTTTTCAGTTCCCACGAGTTTGTAGGCTTTCTGCAATTAGTGTTGTTGTTTAATTCTAACTTTAAGCAATGGTAATCCAGAAATATATAGGGGAGTATTCCAATTTTTTTTATATGTTGAGGCTTGCTTAATGACCAAATAGGTGGTCAGTTTTAGAGAAGGTTCTATGAGGTTCTGTGAAGGTATATTCTTTTGTGTTTGGGTGAAATAATCTACATATGTCTGTTAAGTCCATTTGAGTCATGACATCTATTATTTCTCTTATTTCTATGTTATCTTTTTGTCTGTTTGACCTGTCCATTGGTGAGAGTGGGGTGGTGAAGTCTCTTTCTATTAGTGTATGGGGTTTGATGTATGGTTTATAAGCTTTAGTAATGTTTCTTTTACATATGTGGGAACTTTTGTATTTCGGACATAGATGCTCGGAGTGAGACTTCATCTTGATGGATTTTTCGTGATATGAGTATGAAGTGACCATCTCCATCTCTTATGATTGATTTCATTTTGAAGTCTATATTGTTAGATATTAGGATAGCTATGACTGCTTGTTTCTTCGGTACATTTGACTGGGAAATCTTTTCCCAAGCCTTTACACTGAAGTAATGTCTGTCTTTGAGGTTGAGGTGCATTTCTTGCATGCAGCAGAAGGATTGATCCTGTTTTCTTCTTCATTCTGTTAACCTGTGTCTTTTTATAGGTGAATTGATTCCATTCATATTAAGAGATATTAATGAATAGTAGATTTTTTTTTGGTGGTAGTACTTGTGCATATCCCTTCTTTGGGGTTTACTAATGTGAGGTGTGAGATTACTTCATGCCTGTGTTTTGGTGGATGCAGCTAACTTTCTTGGGTTGTAATATTTCTTCTAGTACTTTCTGTAATGACGTATCTTTGAGTAGGTAATGTTTAATTTGGTTTGTCATGGAATATTGTGTTTTCTCCATCTATAATGATTGAAAACTTTGTTGGGTATAGTAGTCAGTGTATGTGTGGTCTCTTAGTATCTGCAACTGAGTTTTCATTGAGAAGTTGGATATTTCTGATGGGTCTGCCTTTATATATGTTACTTGACTATTTTCCTTCACAGTTCTTAATATTCTTTCCTTATTTTTGATTTTTAGAATTTTGATTATTATATGGCAAGGGGACTTTCTTTTTTGGTCCAGTGTATTTGATGTTTTGTATGCTTCTTTTTTTTCTCATTTTTTTAATTAAAAATTTTCATCTCCTCCCCTCCTCCTCCCCCTTCCCTCCCCTCCCTTCCACTCATACCCCCACTCTGCCCCTCTCCAAGCCAAAGGGCCATCAGGGTTCCCTTCACTATGTTAAGTCCAAGGTCCTCCCAACTCCCCCTAAGTCCAGGAAGGTGAGCAACAAAACTGACAAGGCTCACAGTGAGCCCATCCATGCTGTAGAGTTCATTCTCATTGCCGTTGTTCTTGGTTTCTCAGTCCTCCTCCACTGTCAGCCACAGTCAGAGAGTCCGGTTTGGTCCCCTGTTCCATCAGTCCCATTCCAACTGGAATTGGTGGTCTCCCGTCAAATCTGGCCCACCGTCTCAATGGGTACACGCACTCCTCACGGTCCTGACTTCCTTGCTCATGATCTCCCTTCTTTTGCTCCTCATCAGGACGTTGGGAGCTCAGTCCGGTGCTCCTATGTGGGGCTCTGTCATTTTCTCCATCCAATGGCAGGTGAAGGTTCTATGGTGATATGCAAGATATTCATGAGTATGGCAATAGGATCTGTACATTTCTGGCACCCTCTCCTCAGCTGCCCAAGGACCTAGCTGGGGGCGTCCTCCTGGACACCTGGGAACCCCTCTAGAGTCAAGTCTCTGCCAACCCTAGAATGGCTCCGTTAACTAAGATATATAATTCCTTGTTCCCATATCCACCCTTCCTATATCCCAAAGATCCTATTCCCCCAAGCTCTTCCCATCCTCCACTTCACCCTTTTTTCTCCCCATCCCCCCACCACCCCATCCCACCCCACCCCCATGTTCCCATTTTATGTCCGGCAATCTTGTCTACTTCCAGTATCCAGGAGGATAACTATATGTTTTTCTTTGGGTTCACCTTCTTATATAGCTTCTCTAGGATTTTTTACGAATTATAGGCTTGATGTCCTTTATTTATGGCTAGAAACCAATTATGAGTAAGTACATCCCATGTTCATCTTTTTGGGCCTGGGTTACCTCACTCAGGATGGTGTTTTCTATTTCCATCTATTTGCATGCAAAATTCAAGATGTCATTGTTATTTACCACTGAGTAGTACTCTAATATCTATATATTCCACACTTTCTTCATCCATTCTTCCACTGAAGGGCATCTAGGTTGTTTCCAGGTTCTGGCTATTACAAATAATGCTGCTATAAACATAGTTGAACAAATGCTTTTGTAATATGATTGGGCATCTCTTGGGTAAATTCCCAAGAGTGGGATTGCTGGGTCCTGGGGTAGGTTGATCCGAAATTTCCTGAGAAACCTCCACACTGCTTTCCAAAGCGGTTGCACAAGTTTGCATTCCCACCAGCAATGGTTGAGTGTACCCCTTACTCCACATCCTCTCCAGCAAAGGCTATCATTGGTGTTTTTGATTTTAGCCATTCTGACAGGTGTAAGATGGTATCTCAACGTTGTTTTGATTTGCATTTCCCTGATTGCTAAGGAGGTTGAGCATGCCCTTAAGTGTCTTTTGGCTATTCGATCTTCTTCTGTTGAGAATTCGCTGTTCAGTTCAGTGCCCCATTTTTTTTTTTTTTTTGGTTTGTCGAGACAGGGTTTCCCTGTAGTTTCTAGAGCCTGTCCTGGAGCTAGTTCTTGTAGACCAGGCTGGCCTCGAACTCAGAGATCCGCCTGCCTCGGCCTCCCGAGTGCTGGGATTAAAGGCGTGTGCCACCACCGCTTGGCTCAGTGCCCCATTTTTTAATTGGGTTAATTAGCATTTTAAAGTCTAGTCTCTTGAGTTCCTTATATATTTTGGAGATCAGACCTTTGTCTGTTGAGGGGTTGGTGAAGATCTTTTCCCAGTCAGTAGGCTGCCTTTTTGTCTTAGTGACAGTGTCCTTTGCTTTACAGAAGCTGCTCAGCTTCAGGAGGTCCCATTTATTCAATGTTGCCCTTAATGTCTGTGCTGCTGGGGCAATACGTAGGAAGCGGTCTCCTGTGCCCAAATGTTGGAGAGTACTTCCCAGTTTCTCCTCTAACAGGTTCAGTGTGTTCAGATGGATATTGAGGTCTTTAATCCATTTGGACTTGAGTTTTGTGCATGGTGATAGACACGGATCTACTTTCATTCTTCTACAGGTTGACATCCAGTTATGCCAGCACCATTTGTTGAAGATGCTTTCTTTCTTCCATAATGTGCTTTTAGCTCCTTTATCAAAAATCAGGTGTTCATAGGTTTGTGGGTTAAGATCTGAGTCTTCTATTCAATTCCATTGGTCGACTTCTCTGTTTTTATGCCAATACCAAGCTGTTTTCAATACTGTAGCTCTGTAATAGAGTTTGAGGTCAGGGATGGTAATGCCTCCAGAAGTTCCTTTATTGTATAAGATTGTTTTGGCTATCCTGGGTTTCTTGTTCTTCCATATAAAGTTGATTATTGTCCTCTCAAGATCTGTGAAGAATTTTGATGGGATCTTTAAGGGGATTGCATTAAATCTATAGATTGCCTTTGGTAGTATTGCCATTTTTACTATGTTGATCCTCCCAATCCAAGAGCAAGGGAGATCCTTCCATTTTCTGGTATCCTCTTCAATTTCTTTCTTCAACGACTTAAAGTTCTTGTCAAATAGGTCTTTCACTTCCTTGGTTAGAGTTACTCCAAGATATTTTATGCTATTTGTGGCTATCGTGAACGGTGACGCTTCTCTGATTTCTTTCTCTGCTTCCTTATCCTTTGTATATGAGGGCAACTGATTTTTTGGAGTTGATCATGTATCCCGCCACGATACTAAAGGAGTTTATCAGCTGTAGGAGTTCTTTGGTGGAGTTTTTGGGGTCGCTTATGTACGCTATCATATCATCTGTAAAGAACGAAAGTTTAACTTCTTCCTTTCCAATTCGAATCCCCTTGATCCCCTTGTGTTGTCTTATTGCTATTGCTAGAACTTCAAGTACTATATTGAAGAGATAAGGAGAGAGTGGACAGCCTTGTCGCATTCATGAATTTAGTGGGATGGCCTTGAGTTTCTCTCTATTTAATTTGATGTTATCTGTCGGCTTGCTGTAAATAGCCTTTATTATATTTGAGAATGACCCCTGTATCCCTAATCTCTCCAATACCTTTATCATGAAGGGGTGTTGAATTTTGTCAAATGCATTTTCTGCATCTAATGAGATGATCATATGGTTTTTATCCTTCAGTTTATTTATATGATGGATTACATTGATAGATTTTCGTATGTTGAACCAGCGCTGCATCTCTGCGATGAAGCCTACTTGATCATAGTGGATAATTTTTCTAATGTGTTCTTGGATTCTGTTTGCCAGTATTTTATTGAGAATTTTTGCATCGATGTTCATGAGTGAAATTGGCCTGTAATTCTCTTTCTTGGTTGAGTCTTTGTGTGGTTTAGGTATCAGGGTAATTGTAGCTTCATAAAAGCAATTTGGCAATGACTGTTCTGCTTCTATATTATGAAATACCTTAAGGAGTATAGGTATTAGGTCTTCTTGGAAGTTCTGGTAGAATTCCGCATTGAAACCATCTGGTCCTGGGCTTTTTTGGTAGGGAGGTTTCTGATAACAGTTTCTAATTCTTCGTGACTAACATGATTATTTAGATTGTGTACCTGGTCCTGGTTTAACTTTGGTATATGGTATTTATCTAAAAAAGTGTCCATTTCTTTTACATTTTCCAATTTTGTGGCATACAGGCTTTTGTAGTAAGATCTAATGATTCTCTGAATTTCCTCTGTGTCTGTGGTTATGTCACCCTTTTTATTTCTGATCTTATTAATTTGTGTGTTCTTTCTTTGCCGTTTGATTAGCTTGGCTAGGGGTTTGTTAATCTTGTTGATTTTCTCCAAGAATCAGCTTTTTTGTTTCATTGATTCTTTGGATTGTTTTCTGTGTTTCTATTTTGTTGATTTCTGCCCTCAGTTTGATAATTTCCAGTCTTCTACTCCTCCTAGGTAAGTCTGCTTCTTTCTTTCCTAAAGCTTTCAGGTGTGCTGTTAAGTCTCCAATGTGTGCTTTCTCCATTTTTTTAAGTGGGCACTTAGTGCAATGAGTTTTCCTCTTAGCACTGCTTTCATAGTGTCCCATAAGTTAGAATATGTTTTATCGTTATTTTCATTAAATTCAAGAAAGACTTTAATTTCTTTATTTCTTCCTTGACCCAGGTGTGGTTTAGTAGTTGACTGTTCAGATTCCATGAGTTTGTAGGCTTTCTGGGGGTAGCATTGTTGTTGAATTCTAATTTTAATCCATGGTGATCCGATAAGATGCAGGTGGTTACTAATATGTTTTTGTAACTGTGGAAGTTTGCTTTGTTACCGAGTATGTGGTCAATTTTCGAAAAGGTTCCATGAGCCGCAGAGAAGAAGGTATATTCTTTCCTGTTTGGATGGAATGTTCCATAGATGTCTGTTAAGTTCTTTTGGTTCATTACCTCTATTAAGTCTCTCAATTCTCTCTTAGGTTTCTGTTGGATTGACCTGTACATTGGTGAGAGAGGAGTGTTGAAGTCTCCCACTATCAGTGTGTTTGGTTTGATGGCTGCCTTGAGTTCTAGAAATGTTTCTTTTATATAAGTGGGTGCTTTTGTATTAGGGGCATAGATATTCAGGATTGAGACTTCATTCTGATAGATTTTTCCTATAATGAGTATAAAGTGTCCCTTTCCATCTCTTCTGATTGATTTTAGTTTGAAGTCAACTTTGTTAGAAATTAGTATGGCCACACCGGCTTGTTTCTTAGGTCCATTTGCTTGATAAACCTTTTCTCAACCCTTTACTCTGAGTAGATGTCTGTCTTTGTGGTTGAGGTGTGTTTCTTGTAAACAGCAGAATGTTGCATCCTGTTTTCGTATCCAGTCTCTTAGCCTGTGCCTTTTTATAGGTGAATTGAGTCCATTGATATTAAGTGATATTAATGACCAGTGGATGTTGACTCCGGTTTTCATTTTTTATTTCGTAGTAGAGATTGTGTGTTTCCTTTCTTTGAGATGTGCTGGTGAAAGGTCACTAAATATCTGAGTTATTTTGGGCATTGTTGGACTCCTTTGTTTGTAAATTTCCTTCTATTACATTCTGTACTCTGGATTTGTGGCTATGTATTGTTTAAATTTGTTTTTATCCTGGAATATTTTGTTTTCTCCATTTACAGTGAATGAAAGCTTGGCTGGGTATAGTAATCTGGGCTTGCATCCATGGTCTCTTAGTTTCTGCAAAACATTATCCAGGACCTTCTGGCTTTCATGGTTTCCATAGAGAAGTCAGGTGTTAGTCTGATAGGTTTACCTTTATATGTTACTTGACCTTTTTCCTTTACAGCTCTTAATATTCTTTCTTTATTCTGTATGTTTTGTGTTTTGATCATAGTATGGTGAGGGGATATTTTTTTTTGATCCAGTCTATTTGGTGTTCTGTAAGCTTCTTGAACCTTAATAGGAATATCTTTCTTTAGGTTTGGGAAGTTTTCTTTTTTTTTTTTCATGGTTTATATTTTTTTTATATTTAAAAATTGCCATCTCCTTCCCTCCTCCTCCCCCCTCCCTCCCCTTCTCCTCCCCCTTTCCCCCCCTCCTTCTCCCCCTTCCCTCCCCTCCCCTCCACCCATACCTCCCCTCCCTCCCTCTCAAGGCCAAGGAGCCATCAGGGTTCCCCACTCTATGCTAAGACCAATGTCCTCCCAACTCCCCCCAGGTCCAGGAAGGTGATCGATCAAGCTGAGAAGGCTCCCACAGAGCCCGTGCATGCAGAAGAATCAGAGCCCAGAGCCATTGTCCTTTGCTTCTCAGTCAGCCCCCGCTGTTGGCCACATTCAGAGAGATGGGTTTGGTCGCATGATCCATCAGTCCCATTCCAACTGGAGTTGGTGATCTCCCTTTAGTTCTGTCCCACCGTCTCCATGAGTGAACGCACCCCTCTCGTTCCTGACTTTCTCCCTCAAGTTCTCATTCCTTCTTCTCTTCATCAGGACCTTGGGAGCTCAGTCCAGTGCTCCAATGTGGGGCTCAGTCACCTTCCCCATCTGTCGCCAGCTGGAGGTTCCCTCACGGTCCTGACTTTCTTTCTCATGTTCTCTCTCCTTCTGCTCCTCATCAGGACCTTGGGAGCTCAGTCCGGTGCTCCAATGTGGGGCTCTGTCATTTTCTTCCTCTATCATCAGGTGGAGGTTCTATGGTGATATGCAAGAAATTCATCAGTATGGCTATAGGAACTGGCCTTTTCAGGCTCCCTCTCCTCAGCTGCCCAAGGAACTAACTGGGGGCGTCTCCCTGGAAACCTGGGACCCCTCTAGGGTCAAGTCTCTTGACAACCCTCAGGTAGCTCCTTAAATTAAGATATATGATTCCCTGCTCCCATATCCACCCTTCCTATATCCCAAGCACCCCATTCCTCCGAGCTACCCCCCGTTATCCCCTTCACACTTTTCTCTCCCCATCTTCCCTTGGCCCAGTCTTGCCCAACCCTCAAGTTCCCAATTTTGCCTGGCGATCGTGTCTACTTCCAATATCCAGGAGGATTACTATATCTTTTTTTGGGAGTTCACCTTCTTATTATCTTCTCAAGGATCCCAAATTTATAGGCTCGATGTCCTTTAATTATGGCTAGAAACCGAATATGAGTGAATACATTCCATGTTCATCTTTATGGGTCTGGGTTACCTCACTCAGAATAGTGTTTTCTATTTCCATCCATTTGCCTACAAAATTCAAGATGTCATTGTTTTTTACCACTGAGTAGTATTCTAGCATGTATATATTCCACAGTTTCTTCATCCATTCTTCCACTGAAGGGCATCCAGGTTGTTTCCAGGATCTGGCTATTACAAATAATGCTGCTATGAACATAGATGAGCATATGCTTTTGTTGTATGATTGGGCATCTCTTGAGTAGATTCCCAATAGTGGAATTGCTGGGTCCTGTGGTAGGTTGATCCCGAATTTCCTGAGAAACCGCCACACTGCTTTCCAAAGTGGTTGCACAAGTGTGCATTCCCACCAGCAATGGATGAGTGTACCCCTTACCCCACAACCTCTCCAGCAAAGGTTATTATTGGTGTTTTGGATTTTAGCCAATTTGACAGGTGTAAGATGATATCTCAAAGTTGTTTTGATTTGCATTTCCCTGATAGCTAGGGAGGTTGAGCATGACCTTAAGGGTCTTTTGGCCATTCGAACTTCTTCTGTTGAGAATTCTCTGTTCAGTTCAGTGCCCCATTTTTAAATAGGGTTAATTGGCATTTACCGTCTAGTCTCTT